>NC_053022.1:141905981-142146702 GCF_003073215.2 Triticum urartu
GAGGCAAGTAAATTTTTTTGGTATTTTCATTCTTTTAAATTTTTTTGTATGTTTCACCCACAACTAAACAGAAACAAAAAGGAAAAACAAAATCTACTTATTGAAGAAAGAAAACAATCACACACGAGAATATCAACCCCACGCTATTACTCCCCGGCAACGGTGCCAGAAAAGAGCTTGATAATCCCCAAGTGCAAGGAATCATCGTAGCAATTTCCAAAGGTGGAAGTGATAAGTATGGAGTGTCGAACCCACAAGGAGCTAAAGGTAAGATCAATATTCTCCCAAGCCCTATCTGCCATTGATACGACTCTACGTACACCAAATGTTTGCTTCCAACTAGCAACGAGAAATAAAACTAGGTTGTGGGTATGAAGAGGATAACTTTGTATGCTATCGGAGAGCTAAAATATAAAAGTAGGTGCTGTTATCATGAAGTTAGAATATATTACTAAATATTATAAATAGCGAGTGTGGAATAATGGTGGATCGGTGTGAGGAATTGTCCTAGGTAATCATTAACAAGACCGGTAATCACTATTGCAATTTCATATGAGGGAGAGGCATAAGCTAACATACTTTCTCTACTTGGATCATATGCACTTATAATTGGAACTCTAGCAAGCATCCGCAACTACTAAAGATCATTAAGGTAAAACCCAACCATAGCATTAAAGCATCAAGTCCTCTTTATTCCCATACGCAACAACCCCCTTACTCGGGTTTGTGTTTCAGTCACTCACCAACCCACTATAAGCAAATCATGAACGTATTGCAACACCCTACAGCGGGAACCCCTCACACTTGCGTGACACGAAGGGCACCATAGGACAGCATCAAAGTAAAACATACAACTCATACCAATCTAGATCATCAATCAACCCAAAGACAAAAGATATCTACTCAAAACATCATAGGATGGCAACACATCATTGGATCATAAGATGTGGCATAAAGCACCATGTTCAAGTAGGTATTACAGCAGGGTGCGGGAGAGTGGACCGCGTAAAAGAGATGAGGGTGATGATGATGATGATGGTGATGTTGATGAAGACGATCACCGCGGCGATGATTCCCCTCCCGATGGCGCTCCGGTGCCACCGAGAGAGAGGAGGAGAGGTTCTCCCCCTTGTGCTTCCTCCTCCATGGCCTCCCCCTAGGTGGGGAGAGGTTCTCCCTCTGGTCCTTGGCCTTCATGGTGATGACGGCCCCCTCCGGCAGGGTGCCAGAGAGGGCCTAGATTGGTTTTCGGTGGCTACGGAGGCTTCTGGCGGCGGAACTCCTGATCTAGGTTAATTTTCCGAGGTTTCTCTATTTATAGGAATTTTTGGCATCGGTCTCACGTCAAGGAGGTGGCCGAGGCGTCCAGGAGGCAGGACCACAAGCCTGGGGGGGGCCCCACCCTCGTGGATGCCCCGGGACTCTCCTAGCCCAACTCTTTTACTCCGGGGTCTTCTTTTGGTCCATAAAAATCATCAAAAATTGGCACGTCAATTGGACTCCGTTTGATATTCCTTTTCTGTAAAACTCAAAAACAAGGAAAAAATAGAAACTGGCACTGGGCACTAGGTTAATAGTGAAGGAAATATGCCCTAGAGGCAATAATAAAGTTATTATTTATTTCCTTATATCATGATAAATGTTTATTATTCATGCTAGAATTGTATTAACCGGAAACATAATACATGTGTGAATACATAGATAAACAGAGTGTCACTAGTATGCCTCTACTTGACTAGCTCGTTGATAAGATGGTTATGTTTCCTAACCATAGACATGAGTTGTCATTTGATTAACGAGATCACATCATTAGGAGAATGATGTGATTGACTTGACCCATTCCGTTAGCTTAGCACTTGATCGTTTAGTTTGTTGCTATTGCTTTCTTCATGACTTATACATGTTCCTATGACTATGAGATTATGCAACTCCCGTTTACCGGAGGAACACTTTGTGTGCCACCAAACGACAGAACGTAACTGGGTGATTATAAAGGTGCTCTACAGGTGTCTCCGAAGGTACTTGTTGGGTTGGCGTATTTCGAGATTAGGATTTGTCACTCCGATTGTGGGAGAGGTATCTCTGGGCCCACTCGGTAATGCACATCACTATAAGCCTTGAAAGCATTGCAACTAATGAGTTAGTTGCGGGATGATGTATTACGGAACGAGTAAAGAGACTTGCTGGTAACGAGATTGAACTAGGTATTGAGATACCGACGATCGAATCTTGGGCAAGTAACATACCGATGACAAAGGGAACATCGTATGTTGTTATGCGGTTTGACCGATAAAGATCTTCGTAGAATATGTAGGAGCCAATATGAGCATCCAGGTTCCTCTATTGGTTATTGATCGGAGACGTGTCTCGGTCATGTCTACATAGTTCTCGAACCCGTAGGGTCCGCACGCTTAAAGTTCGATGACGGTTATATTATGAGTTTATGTGTTTTGATGTACCGAAGGTAGTTCGGAGTCCCGGATGAGATTAGGGACATGACGAGGAGTCTCGAAATGGTCGAGACATAAAGATTGATATATTGGATGACTATATTTGGACATCGGAAATGTTCCAAGTGATTCGGGTATTTATCGGAGTGCCGGGGAGTTACGGGAATTCGCCGGGGAGTGTATGGGCCTTATTGGGCTTTAGGGGAAAGAGAGAGAGGCAGGCCGCCCCCCCCAAGGCCTAGTCTGAATTGGACTAGGGGAAAGGGATGCGCCCCCTCCTTCCTTCTCTTCTCTTTTCCCTTTCCTTCTCTCCTACTCCTACTACTTGGAAGGGCTCCTAGTTCTACTAGGAAAGGGGGAATCCTACTCCCGGATGAGATTAGGGACATGACGAGGAGTCTCGAAATGGTCGAGACATAAAGATAGATATATTGGATGACTATATTTGGACATCGAAAATGTTCCAAGTGATTCGGGTATTTATCGGAGTACCGGGGAGTTACGGGAATTCGCCGGGGAGTGTATGGGCCTTATTGGGCTTTAGGGGAAAGAGAGAGAGGCAGGCCGCGCCCCCCCCCCCAAGGCCTAGTCCGAATTGGACTAGGGGGAAGGGATGCGCCCCCTCCTTCCTTCTCTTCTCTTTTCCCTTTCCTTCTCTCCTACTCCTACTACTTGGAAGGGCTCCTAGTTCTACTAGGAAAGGGGGAATCCTACTCCCGATGGGAGTAGGACTCCCCTAGGGCGCGCCATAGAGAGGGCCGGCCCCACCCCTCCTCCACTCCTTTATATACGTGGCCAGGGGGCACCCCATAGACACAACAATTGATCTCTTGATCTCTTAGCCGTGTGCGGTGCCCCCCTCCACCATAATCCACCTCGATCATATCGTAGCGGTGCTTAGGCGAAGCCCTGCGTCGGTAGAACATCATCATTGTCACCACGCCGTCGTGCTGACGAAACTCTCCCTCAACACTCGGCTAGATCGGAGTTTGAGGGACGTCATCGAGTTGAACGTGTGCAGAACTCGGAGGTGCCGTGCGTTCGGTACTTGATCAGTCGGATCGTGAAGATGTATGACTACAAAAACCGCGTTATGCTAACGCTTCCGCTTTTGGTCTATGAGGGTATGTGGACACACTCTCCCCTCTCGTTGCTATGCATCACCATGATCTTGCGTGTGCGTAGGAAATTTTTGAAATTACTATGTTCCCCAACAGTGGTATCAGAGCCAGGTTTTATGCGTAGATGTCATATGCACGAGTAGAACACAAGTGGGTTGTGGGCGATATAAGTCATACTGCTTACCAGCATGTCATACTTTGGTTTGGCGGTACTGTTGGATGAAGCGGCCCGGACCGACATTACGTGTACGCTTACGCGAGACTGGTTTTACCGCCGTGCTATGCACACAGGTGACTAGCGGGTGTCAGTTTCTCCAACTTTAGTTGAACCGAGTGTGGCTACGCCTGGTCCTTGAGAAGGTTAAAACAACACTAACTTGACAAACTATCATTGTGGTTTTGATGCGTAGGTAAGAATGGTTCTTGCTCAGCCCATAGCAGCCACGTAAAACTTGCAACAACAAAGTAGAAGACGTCTAACTTGTTTTTGCAGGGCATATTGTGATATGATGTGGTCAAGACGTGATGAGATATAATTTGTTGTATAAGATGATCATGTTTTGTTGAAGTTATCGGCAACTGGCAGAAGCCTTATGGTTGTCTCTTTATTGCATAAGATGCAAGTGCCAAATAATTGCTTTACTTTATCGCTATGCGATAGCAATAGTTGCAAGAGCAATAGTTGGCGAGACGACCATGTGACGACACATTGATATAGATCAAGATGATGGAGATCATGGTGTCATGCCGGTGACGATGGAAATCATGACGATGCTTTGGAGATGGAGATCAAAGGCACAAGATGATGATGGCCATATCATGTCACATATTTTGATTGCATGTGATGTTTATCTTTTATACATCTTATTTTTCTTAGTTTGATGGTAGCTTTATAAGATGATCTCTCACTAATTATCAAGGTACAAGTGTTCTCCCTGAGTATGCACCATTGCGAAAGTTCTTCGTGCTGAGACACCACGTGATGATCGGGTGTGATAGGCTCTACGTTCAAATACAACGGGTGCAAAACAGTTGCACACGCAGAATACTCAGGTTAAACTTGACGAGCCTAGCATATAACAGATATGGCCTCGGAACACTGAGACCGAAAGGTCGAGCGTGAATCATATAGTAGATATGATCAACATAGTGATGTTCACCATTAAAACTACTCCATCTCACGTGATGATAGGACATGGTTTAGTTGATATGGATCACGTGATCACTTAGAGGATTAGAGGGATGTCTATCTAAGTGGGAGTTCTTAAGTAATATGATTAATTCCACTTAAATTTATCATGAACTTAGTCCTGGTAGTATTAGCATATCTATGTTGTAGATCAATAGCTCGCGTTTAGCTCCCCTATTTTATTTTTGATATGTTCCTAGAGAAAACTAAGTTGAAAGATGTTAGTAGCAATGATGCGGATTGGATCCGTGATCTGAGGTTTATCCTCATTGCTGCACGGAAGAATTATGCCCTTGATGCACCGCTAGGTGACAAACCTATTGTAGGAGCTGATGCAGATGTTATGAACGTTTGGCTAGCTCAATATGATGACTACTTGATAGTTTAGTGCACCATGCTTAAACGGCTTACAATCGGGACTTCAAAGACGTTTTGAACGTCATGGACCATATGAGATGTTCCAGGAGTTGAAGTTAATATTTCAAGCAAATACCCGAGTTGAGAGATATGAAGTCTCCAACAAGTTCTATAGCTAAAAGATGGAGGAGAATAGCTCAAGCAGTGAACACGTGCTCAGTTTGTCTGGGTACTACAATCGCTTGAATCAAGTGGGAGTTAATCTTCCAGATAAAATAGTGATTGACAGAATTCTCTAGTCACCATCACCAAATTAGTAGAACTTCGTGATGAACTACAATATGCAAGGGATAACGGAAACGATTCCCAAGCTCTTCGTGATGCTGAAATCGATGAAGGTAGAAATCAAGAAAAGCATCAAGCGTTGATGGTAAACAAAACCACTAGTTTCAAGTAAAGGGACAAAGGGAAGAAAGGGGAACTTCAAGAAGAACGGCAAGCAAGTTAGTGCTCAAGTGAAAAAACCCAAGTCTGGACCTAAGCCTGAAACTGAGTGTTTCTACTGCAAAGGGACTGGTCACTGGAAGCGGAACTACCCCAAGTAATTGGCGGATAAGAAGGATGGCAAAGTGAACATAAGTATATTTGATATACATGTTATTGATGTGTACTTTACTAGTGTTTGTAGCAACCCCTCAGTATTTGATACTAGTTCAGTTGCTAAGAATAGTAACTTGAAACGGGAGTTGCAGAATGAACATAGACTAGTTAAGGGTGAAGTGACGATGTGTATTGGAAATGGTTCCAAGATTGATATGATCATCATCGCACACTCCCTATACTTTCGGGATTAGTGTTAAACCTAAAATAAATGTTATTTAGTGTTTGCGTTGAGCATGAATATGATTGGATCATGTTTATTGCAATACGGTTATTCATGTAAGTTAGAGAATAATTGTTGTTCTGTTTACATGACTAAAACCTTCTATGGCCATAAACCCAATGAAAATGGTTTGTTGGATCTCGATCGTGGTGATACACATTTTCATAATATTGAAGCCAAAAGATGCAAAGTTAATAATGATAATGCAACTTATTTGTGGCACTGCCGTTTAGGTTATATTGGTGTAAAGCGCATGAAGAAAAATCCATGCTGATGGGCTTTTGTAATCACTTGATTATGAATTATTTGATGCTTGCAAACCATGCCTCATGGGCAAGATGACTAAGACTCCGTTCTCCGGAATAATGGAGCGAGCAACAGATTTGTTGGAAATCATACATACTGATGTATGTGGTCCGATGAATATTGAGGCTCACGGCAGGTATCATTATTTTCTGATCTTCACAGATGATTTGAGCAGATATGAGTATATCTACTTGATGAAACACAAGTCTGAAACATTTGAAAAGTTCAAAGAATTTCAGAGTGAAGTGGAGAATCATCGTAACAAAATTAAAAGTTTCTACGATATGATCGCAGAAGTAAAATATTAAGTTACGAGTTTGGCCTTCAGTTAAAACAATGTGAAATAGTTTCACTACTCACGCCACCTGGAACACCACAGTGTAATGGTGTGTCCGAACGTCGTAACCGTACTTTATTAGATATGGTGCGATCTATGATGTCTATTACCAATTTACCACTATCGTTTTGGGGTTATGCATTAGAGAAAGCTACATTCACATTAAATAGGGCACCATCTAAATCCGTTGAGACGACACCGTATGAACTATGGTTTGGCAAGAAACCTAAGCTGTCGTTTCTTAAAGATTGAGGTTGCAATGCTTATGTGAAAAAGTTTCAACCTGATAAGCTCAAACCCAAATCAGAGAAGTGCGTCTTCATAGGATACCCAAAAGAAAATGTTGGGTACACCTTCTATCACAGATCTGAAGACAAGATATTCATTGCTGAGAATGGATACTTTCTAGAGAAGGAGTTTCTCTCGAAAGAAGTGAGTGGGAGGAAAGTAGAACTTGATGAGGTAACTGTACCTGCTCCCTTATTGAAAAGTAGTTCATCACAGAAATGTGTTCCTGTGACTACTACACCAATTAGTGAGGAAGATAATGATGATGATCATGTAACTTCAGATCAAGTTACTACCGAACCTCGTAGGTAAACCAGAGTGAGATCCGCACCAGAGTGGTATGGTAATCCTGTTCTGGAGGTCATGTTACTTGACCATGACGAACTTACGAACTATGAGGAAGCGATGATGAGCCAGATTCTGCGAAATGGCTTGAGGCCATGAAATCTGAGATGAGATCCATGTATAAGAACAAAGTATGGACTTTGATTGACTTGCCCAAAAATCGGCGAGCCATTAAGATTAAATGGATCTTCAAGAGGAAGACGGACGCTGATAGTAGTGTTACTATCTACAAAGCTAGAATTGTCCTAAAAGGTTTTCGACAAGTTCAAGGTGTTGACTACGATGAGAGTTTCTCACTCGTATCTATGCTTAAGTCTGTCCGAATCATGTTAGCAATTGCCACATTTTATGAAATCTGGCAAATGGATAAACAAAACTACATTCCTTAATGGATTTATTAAAGAAGAGTTGTATATGATGCAACAAGAAAGTTTTGTCAATCCTAAAGGTGCTAACAAAATATGCAAGCTCCAGCGATCCATCTATGGACTGGTGCAAGCATCTCAGAGTTGGAATATACGCTTTGATAAGTTGATCAAAGCATATAGTTTTATACAGACTTGCGGTGAAGCCTGTATTTACAAGAAAGTGAGTGGGATCACTACAACATTTCTGACAAGTATATGTGAATGACATATTATTGATCGGAAATAATGTAGAATTATTCTGCAAAGCATAAAGGAGTGTTTTGAAGGAAGTTTTTCAAAGAAAGACCTCGGTGAAGCTGCTTACATATTAAGCATCAAGATCTATAGAGATAGATCAAGACGCTTGATAAGTTTTTTTTTCAATGAGTACATACCTTGACAATATTTTGAAGTAGTTCAAAAATTGGAACAGTCAAAGAAAGAGTTCTTGGCTGTGTTACAAGGTGTGAAATTGAGTAAGACTCAAAGCCCGACCACGGCAGAAGATAGAAAGAGAATGAAAGTCATTCCCTATGCCTCAGCCATAGGTTATATAAAGTATGCAATGTTGTGTACCAGATCTATTGTATACCCTACACTGTGTTAAGCAAGGGAGTACAATAGTGATCTAAGAGTAGATCACTGGACAGCGGTCAAAATTATCCTTAGTGGAATAAGGAAATATTTCTCAATTATGGAGGTGAAAAAAAAGGTTCGTCGTAAAAAGTTATGTCGATGCAAGTTTTGACACAGATCTGGATGACTCTAAGTCTCGATCTAGATACATATTGAAAGTGGGAGCAATTAGCTAGAGTAGCTCCGTGCAGAGCATTGTAGACATAGAATTCGCAAAACACTTACGGATCTGTATGTGACAGACCCGTTGACTAAAATTATCTCACAAGCAAAACATAATCACACCTTAGTACTCTTTGGGTGTTAATCACATAAACGATGTGAACTAGATTACTAACTCTAGTAAACCCTTTGGGTATAGGTCACATGACAATGTGAACTATGGGTGTTAATCACATGGTGATGTGAACTATTAGTGTTGAATCACATGGCAAAATGGTTTGAGGCCATGAAATCTGAGATATGATCCATGTATGAGAACAAAGTATGGACTTTGATGGATTTGCCCGATGATCGGCAAGCCATAGAAAATAAATGGATCTTCAAGAGGAAGACGGACGCTGATAGTAGTGTTACTATCTACAAAGCTAGAATTGTCGCAAAAGGTTTTCGACAAGTTCAAGGTGTTGACTATGATGAGAGTTTCTCACTCGTATCTATGCTTAAGTCTGTCCGAATCATGTTAGCAATTGCCGCATTTTATGAAATCTGGCAAATGGATAAACAAAAATGAATTCCTTAATGGATTTATTAAAGAAGAGTTGTATACGATGCAACTAGAAGGTTTTGTCGATCCTAAAGGTGTTAACTAAATATGCAAGCTCCAGCGATCCATCTATGGACTGGTGCAAGCATCTCGGAGTTGGAATATACGCTTTGATAAGTTGATCAAAGCATATAGTTTTATACAGAATTGCGGTGAAGCCTGTATTTACAAGAAAGTGAGTGGGAGCACTAGAACATTTCTGATAAGTATATGTGAATGACATATTGTTGATCGGAGATAATGTAGAATTATTCTGCAAAGAATAAAGGAGTGTTTGAAAGGAGTTTTTCAAAGAAAGACCTCAGTGAAGCCGCTTATATATTGAGCATCAAGATCTATAGAGATAGATCAAGACGCTTGATAAGTTTTTCAATGAGTACATACCTTGACAAGATTTTGAAGTAGTTCAAGATGGAATAGTCAAAGAAGGAGTTCTTGCCTGTGTTACAAGGTGTGAAACCGAGTAAGACTCAAAGCCCGACCACGGCAGAAGATAGAAAGAGAATGAAAGTCATTCCCTATGCCTTGGCCATGGGTTCTATAAAATATGCCATGCTGTGTACCAGATCTATTGTATACCGTACACTGATTTTGGCAAGGGAGTACAATAGTGATCTAGGAGTAGATCACTCGACAGCGGTCAAAATTATCCTTAGTGGAATAAGGATATGTTTCTCGATTATGGAGGTGACAAAAAGGGTTCGTCGTAAAGGGTTACGTCGATGCAAATTTTGACACTGATCCAGATGACTCTAAATCTCAATCTGGATACATATTGAAAGTGGGAGCAATTAGCTAGAGTAGCTCGTGCAGTGCATTGTTGACATAGAAATTTGCAAAATACATACGGATCTGAATGTTGCAGACCCGTAGACTAAACTTCTCTCACAAGTAAAACATGATCACACCTTAGTACTCTTTGGGTGTTAATCACATAACGATGTGAACTAGATTATGACTCTAGTAAACCCTTTGGGTGTTGGTCACATGACGATGTGAACTATGGGTGTTAATCACATGGTGATGTGAACTATTGGTGTTAAATCACATGGCGATGTGAACTAGATTATTGACTCTAGTGCAAGTGGGAGACTGAAGGAAATATGCCCTAGAGGCAATAATAAAGTTATTATTTATTTCCTTATATCATGATAAATGTTTATTATTCATGCTAGAATTGTATTAACCGGAAACATAATACATGTGTGAATACATAGACAAACAGAGTGTCACTAGTATGCCTCTACTTGACTAGCTCGTTGATCAAAGATGGTTATGTTTCCTAACCATAGACATGAGTTGTCATTTGATTAATGAGATCACATCATTAGGAGAATGATGTGATTGACTTGACCCATTCCGTTAGCTTAGCACTTGATCGTTTAGTTTGTTGCTATTGCTTTCTTCATGACTTATACATGTTCCTATGACTATGAGATTATGCAACTCCCGTTTACCGGAGGAACACTTTGTGTGCCACCAAACGTCACAACCTAACTGGGTGATTATAAATGTGCTCTACAGGTGTCTCCGAAGGTACTTGTTGGGTTGGCGTATTTCGAGATTAGGATTTGTCACTCCGATTGTGGGAGAGGTATCTCTGGGCCCACTCGGTAATGCACATCACTATAAGCCTTGCAAGCATTGCAACTAATGAGTTAGTTGCGGGATGATGTATTATGGAACGAGTAAAGAGACTTGTCGGTAACGAGATTGAACTAGGTATTGAGATACCGACAATCGAATCTCGGGCAAGTAACATATCGATGACAAAGGGAACAACGTATGTTGTTATGCGGTTTGACCGGTAAAGATCTTCGTAGAATATGTAGGAGCCAATATGAGCATCTAGGTTCCGCTATTGGTTATTGACCGGAGACGTGTCTCGGTCATGTCTACATAGTTCTCAAACCCGTAGGGTCCGCATGCTTAAAGTTTGATGATGGTTATATTATGAGTTTATGTGTTTTGATGTATAGAAGGTAGTTCGGAGTCCCGGATGAGATCGGGGACATGACGAGGAGTCTCGAAATGGTCGAGACGTAAAGATCGATATATTGGACGACTATATTCGGACATCGGAAAGGTTCCGAGTGATTCGGGTATTTATCGGAGTACCGAGGAGTTACGGGAATTCACCGGGGAGTGTATGGGCCTTATTGGGCTTTAGGGGAAAGAGAGAGAGGCAGGCCGCGCGCCCCCCCAAGGCCTAGTCCGAATTGGACTAGGGGAAGGGATGCGCCCCCTCCTTCCTTCTCCTCTTTTCCCTTTCCTTCTCTCCTACTCCTACTACTTGGAAGGGCTCCTAGTTCTACTAGGAAAGGGGGAATCCTACTCCCGGTGGGAGTAGGACTCCTCTAGGGCGCGTCATAGAGAGGGCTGGCCCCTCCCCTCCTCCACTCCTTTATATACGTGGCCAGGGGACACCCCATAGACACAACAATTGATCTCTTAGCCGTGTGTGGTGCCCCCTCCACCATAATCCACCTCGATCATATCGTAGCGGTGCTTAGGCGAAGCCCTGTGTCAGTAGAACATCATCATTGTCACCACGCCGTCGTGCTGATGAAACTCTCCCTCAATACTCGGCTAGATCGGAGTTCGAGGGACGTCATCGAGTTGAACATGTGCAGAATGCGGAGGTGCCGTGCGTTCGGTACTTGATCGGTCGGATCGTGAAGATGTACGACTACATCAACCGCGTTGTGCTAACGCTTTCGCTTTCGGTCTACGAGGGTACGTGGACACACTCTCCCCTCTTGTTGCTATGCATCACCATGATCTTGCGTGTGCGTAGGAAATTTTTGAAATTACTACGTTCCCCAACAAATAGGTTAGTCCCAAAAATTATATAAAATAGCATGTAAATGCATATAAAACATCCAAGGTTGATAATATAATAGCATGAATACTTCATAAATTATAGATACGTTGGAGACGTAGCACCGCACTACTGAATATACACCTTTCTTCATGGTGTACGGTGCGGAAGCAGTGTTACCCTACGACATTATTCATGACTCACCTCGAGTGCGCATGTACGAAGGGAGAGAGGCCGAGCTTGATCGGCAGGACAGCTTAGATGCCCTGGAGGAGGAGCGCGATGTCGCAAAAGCCCGTTCCACATTTTATCAACAGCAGGCTCGCAGGTAACAAAGCAGAGAAGTGCGGGCCAAGACTTATAACGTTGGTGAACTCGTTCTACGCCTGCTGGAGAAGAAAAAGGACAAACTCAAGCCCAAGTGTGAGGGTCCCTTCATCATTGACGAAGTTCTCACCGGAGGAGCGTACCGCCTGCGTGATGCGTCAGACAATCACTTAGAGCCGAACCACTGGAATGTGGCCAGACTCTGATGATTCTATGCCTAGCGCCAAACTCTTTGTTCGTCTCCTTCCTCCTGTTATTAATGTTATTTTTTCTCTCTTTTCGTTTTTTATCTCTTTTCGTTTTGCTCTTTAGCACTACGGTTTTAGTACGGTTAGACCGCGCTCCCCTAATGCGTACATCTCCAAATATGTACATCCATTATACCTGGGGGCTTCTTGTACAGAAGCTTGCTATTATTCTTTGAGCATCAAGCTCACCACATATGCGTTCTTCCCATATGTACCTTTTCTTTGCCATTATATGCATCGATATGACTTAAGTTTTGGCCAAGCTGGGTTTCCTGGCTCCTGTGCTTATGCCCTACGTTCCCGTTAGTTCGGCTAGGGCATAAAGGGAGCACCTCTGTGATTGTTACTGTCGGGTCATCCGGATGTGTATCTCAGACTGGATGAAGCCGAAAGCTAGTGTTCTTAAGGGAATATTCGGTCGGTGAATTAAATACGTTTCCGCATTCACTCCATTGTGAAACCCCAGAAGTTACTTACTCTACGATTTTTTCAATCACAGTTCGGACATGCACATTAAACGCATGCACACCCAGGGAAAGGAACCCTTAACGGAACTATTCTCTCTAGAAGATGTTTCTTACATAATGTAATATAACATAACTAGCCGGATACACATTGTCTGTTCAAGCAACTATGACCCCTACGCCTGGTTCCCATGCATACCCCGGTATATTCTACCGCTAGGGTATTCGGAAACACTCCGCACCTTTGGGTCCAGAGGTCGAAGCGAAAAGGTCGGCCATGAAAATTGTTTTTATAATCCAGCTAGAATCACATATGTCAGAGAAAGTACATAGTCACTACGACTCAAAAAAATTCCTCCTCTATGCAGTCCAGCAGGCGGTCTAATTTACAATCCTGCTGGGAATATTTGGTGGCTACTTCTACTTGGTTATATACCAAATTCACGGGAATTTCTTTTCCATCTGACCCTAGAGGTCCGACCCGAGCCATATGATTCGGATCAAGCTTGGTATACCGTGTTTTCACCATGGCCCAGGCTTCCCGTGCGCCTTCCCGACAGGCCGATATCTTCCAAAGTCGAAAGCACTGCCGCGCTCCCTTAAATAGTTGTATTAGCTCCTCCATCTTTCCCGGAGGGGACGCAGCTGGCCATAGGGCCTTGGCAACACTTCGCATCGCTTGACGAGCCTGCTCGTGCACCTACGACAGTTCTTGTAGCAGATCACTCGATGATCCGGACATCTCTTCGGGACGACCAGTCAACATACCTGCAGACATAAGTATGTCAGCCCTTTCTGCCTCCGAATTATTCAAAGGTAAGTTCGAACTACATACTGAATATGCCGCCTCGCAGCATTTTATTCTCCTTTACGGAGTCTTCTAGCTAGGCCCATACATCTTTCAGTTCCTCACTCATTTGGGTGTTCGAATCTTGGAGCTTGTTTTTCTCCTGAACAACTTTTGTTAGCACACGCTCGCCCGCGGCTAGCAGTTTTTTGGCTCCATGTTCTCCACTTCGAGCGGCGTCCAGTTGTTCTTATAGTTGGTCTAATGATCCAATAAAAAAGGTAAGCAACCAGGTTAGCATTATTAGTGTACAATTATGTTTTCTCGATGGAGGGAAACATTACTAGGGGATGCCTTCTTGGATTTCTCCAGTTCGGCATTGGCAGCAGTTAGCTGGCTCCGACACTTTTCTAGTTCCTGAGTTAACAGGGTGTTCTTCTCCGTAAGAACCTGGTTATACATTGATCCTTAAATCAGTTGTATCAACTACTTTAAGTCTCGGGGGCTACTGGTGTATGATTATTAAATCTACACTTACCTACATGTCTTTTAGATGCTGGTCTGTGGCTCTGACAAGCCCATCCCGAGCAGCTCAAATATACGCATCGGCCGAATTGAAGGCATCAAATGATGCTTTTGAAAAACCAGGGTTACGAAGAATGGCCCTCCGATGACGATGATTCATAGCTCTCTCCACTTCAGAGTTCGTGACAGACACATCGTCCGAATCCTCTGTGGGAGGACAGTCCGGCGCCGCTCCCGTATCAGCCCTCGTTCTTTGGGCGGAGTCTGGAACGTGGCTAGTAAAGGCATGACCGACCGGATCCTCGGACACAGTCCGGAGGATACTTTTTCTGTTGGAATACGGCGAGTAGCATTTCAGTTGGATGTGACGATCAGAACGGGTATTCTTGAAAAGAAAAGCCTTACCTCTTTGACGAGGGTTCTGTCGTGCTATCATTGGCCTTCCTCTTCGAAGATGTGCCAGGCGCGGGCACTGCTCTCCTCGAAGACGCTTCTGGTGCATGTTGCGGTACTGAGCGTCTCCCCTTTGAAACATGGAATAGTGTGGTGGGTGAGGCATAGTAAGGGAACTCTCTAGAAGAAAGTACTGGCTAAAATTACTTACATGCGAAGCAAGAAGGAGGCCGGGGTAATCGGCGATGATGGGTACATCCGTGCCGTCATAGCTCATCTGATAGAATACTCCATCTTTGAGCTCCACGAATATGTCAGGATCTTCCTCATATCCGGGGTCAAGATCCCGATTGTGATTCTCCGGCTGAGGGGCGAGGTCATGGATCCCCTCGACAACCTTTCTCCATTCCTTTCATGAATAAATAAGATACCGCCCTTCAAAAATAATTCAGGGAGAGGAGTCGAATAGTGGAGTTAGAGCTTACCCAGCTAGGAGAGTTGTACATGGAAAACCCGTCTCGATATTGGAGACGGGTGAACTCCTCCTGCTCCCCTTTATATAGTTCGACCAATATTTTGGCCAGAGCGGCGGGAGTCTTCGGGCCCTTCCGACCGCAGCGGGAGGCGTCGTCTTCCCCATTTGTAATTCCCATGGGTATCCCTCTATATTGGAGTGGTTGGACCCCCCGCATTATGGAGACCGCCATTACCTCGACTATTGACAATCCGGACTGGGCGAGCATCTTAATCTTACCCAGTAGCAGACTGATCTCTGCGCTATCCTCTTCCTTGAGGCTCCGAGGACGCCAGCTATGGCGTTTATTGAATGGAGCACTTGGAAATTCGGGGAGGCCCATCCGGACTGGATCTGGAAGTATGATGTCCTCAATGTAAAACCATTCAGAGGTCCACTCTTCAGAAGCTTTCTTCGGCGTGCCGGATAGGTATCCGGTCTCAGCAATGCGCCATATTTGGGCCCCGCCCACTTCAAATATCGATCCCTTGTGGTTGCGCGGGACAAGACAGAACAACCTTCTCCACAGATCAAAATGGGCCTCACAACCCAGGAATAGTTCACATAAAGCGACATAACCCGCAATGTGCAGGATGGAGGCTGGGGTAAAATTCTGCAGCTGGAGGCCATAATACTCCAGAAGTTCTCGGAGGAATGGGTGAATTGGAAATCCCACGCCCCTCAGCAGATAGGGGACGAAGCACACTCGTTCCCCCGCAGATGGATTGGGGAAATCCTCCGCCTGGGTTTTGCTGTTGAAGGAAGCCAACCCTGCTCGAACAGGGACCAGATCCGCAGGGGGGAGAAACCCCTGCGTTTGCAACTTCGCCAATGACTGTGGGACACGGAGCACCTCTTCCACTCGCCTTTCTCCGGGTCGGAACGGGAGGAGGAGCTGGGAATGCTAGCCATGTTGGAATGGTCTTTCCTGGCAATCTCTAAGGATTTTCTCCGTATGGTGCCGAATGGATCTGAGACCCAATCTCTTTAAATAGACGCTCTTTCTTGCATGGCCAGGGTGTTATTTGCAAAAGATACCGTGACCGTCCGCACTCGCCCGACACGTGGAAGCTGAAGTCATCGATGCAAAGAAGCCGAAGGGCGCGGCCTTGAATTAAAAACCGAATACATTACTTGGAAGTCGTCAGAGGAGGAACCCGCCTTGCAATGCCGAAAACAATCTGCGCGCCGAACACCTCGTCATTGAAGCCTGGTTTGGGGGCTACTGAGGGAGTCCTGAACTAAGGGGTCCTCGGGCGTCCGACCCGTTAGCCATGGGCCGGACTGGTGGGCTGTGAAGATACGAAGACCGAAGACTGCACCCGTGTCCGGATAGGACTCTCCTTGGCGTGAAAAGCAAGCTTGGCGACTAGATATGTAGATTCCTTTCTTTGTAACCGATCTTGTGTAACCCTAAATCCTCCCGGTGTCTATATAAACCGGAGGACTTAGTCCGGAGAACATACATTACCATAGCCATACAAGCTGGACCTCTAGGGTTTAGCCATTACGATCTCGTGGTAGATCAACTCTTGTAATACTCATATTTATCAAGATCAATCAAGCAGGACGTAGGGTATTACCTCCATAAAGAGGGCTCGAACCTGGGCAAAACATTGTGTCCCCTGTCTTCTGTTACCACCGACCTTAGACGCACAGTTCGGGACCCCTACCCGAGATCCGTCAGTTTTGACACCGACAATCGTGGTAGAATTCATGTTTCTAGTTTATGTCCTAGATTTGATCTGTTCATCTACTAGGCTAGTCCGCATGATTAGTTTAGTCTTTAGTGCTTATTCAGATTAAGTATCATAATAATTTGCTCATATATTCAACAAATAGTACATGGTCGATCATATGACTGGAACAACTTGGATTAGGTTTAGGCCCAAGAGCAAGATTGTTCTAAAAAGTGAATTAAATGATCATTGTTCGTGCACTATTACACTTAATCCATATGTGGTAGTACATGTATGTGTTGACTTAAATAATTTAAGGATCGGGCTGACTCGCTTGATACATTCTTTGTTTTCTCGAGTTACAAATTGACTTGATCGGCATGCTTGCATGCATGAGCTAGTAGCTATGCTTCTAGTATGAAAAAAAACGCCCCCATACTCTCATACTTATGCTTGAACGACCATCTCGCACTGCTCCTGATCATCCACATTTTGCTTTTATTTTAAAATTGGGCCCTCTTGATTGCTTGTCACGCTCCACCACGGAGCAGAACATGCGACAGAAGTTTGCGTACTGCAGAGCATATTAGCTCATTTTCGTAGCATTGATGTGTAATTTTCTTGGTTGCTTGTCTTGTCATTTTATAGTTCTTTCCTATTTGATGTCACTGACGGGACATGTTTTTTATTCAGATGGGCGCCTTAAACAGGTCTCAAACATTCGGGCTGATCGGCACCCTTCATATCTAGTCTAAATATAAAATGGATACAAGGACGCCCGGACATGTCTGTCACGTCGTACTGACAAAGGGGTCCCATGCGGAAATGCCCGGAAATCTGGCGGTCCGAAATTCGTCTCCTCCGTCGGACCGATGACGCTGAAACCCTACCATCCACATTTTCCTCTGTCTATCCGCCGCCACTGCCACTTTCCACTCCACCTGTCCGCTTAGTAGCCATGTCCCCACGCCGCCGGGTGAGGAGCGAGCCATTTCTGATGCCGGAGCGCCGGCTCGAGCTCCTTGAGCAGATCCGGGCGAGGCGCGAAGCCTGGATCGCCGCACGGCTACCTCCGGATGTAGTGGATCTGGAGGAGGAGTTGGAGGAGAAGGAGGAGGAGGAGGATGTGTGGAACGCTGGTGACATGGATCTGCAGGTAGAGCAAAAGGCCATCCTCGATTCTCTCCGGACGGAGTCGGCTGCGGAGGCCAGATGCCGCCGCCGACAGGAGATGGATGCGCAGCAGGCCGCGGAGGAAGCGGAGATGCTCGCCTACATGGATGAGGTCGAGTAGGAGGAGGATGCGCTGGAGCCCTCCTACCCGCCCGTTCAGCCGGCGTCCGGCATCGTTGTCGTGGACATCTCTGACGACGAAGAGTAGTTATGATAGTACGTAGTATGTAGTACATAGGATTCCTCTTTTACATGCTTTGTATGGATTTAGGGGTTGAAATATGGAAGAGTCGAATGCAGAGTGCCTTTTTTAAAATGTGACCGGTCACTCTACACGGACATATCCAAGTACGTCCGTGGATATTTAAGGGGTTATATTTGTCAAATCGAGCTGTGGATGCTTGTAGGCACGTTTGACAGAACCACAGGCCATATGCTGATGGTGAGTTTCGTGTCACTTCATTGGCCACCTGTCTAGGTACGTGACGCATAACTCGTCGCTCGTGCCCACTCTACACACTGATACACGGCCGAGAGTCGTGGGCTGCAGCCACTTATTAGTTTCTGCTTGGTTGAATACGTGGTGCTGTCACTGACACCTCAACAACGAGTAATATGCATGAGCTTTGTTACATCTACGTAAATTAATTACGAAATTTCATGTACATGATTAGTTGGCAGGTTTTGATTGGTGGGAAGCGGGACCCACCCTAAAAGGGGTGATTAGAGCAAGGCAATTTTCATGAACTGCTTTCGAAGATGTAGGATTTTGACTATGCATTCCGAACAATAAGACTTTTTTTTGCGGGGGTCGAACGATAAGACTTGATCAGCAACTGTCCCTTAAATATTCATGGTTCGAAACTACAAGAAAATAAATCAAGAAAGTATGACTAGCCTTTTTTTTTCTTTTCTTTTCTTTTCTGCGGGGACTAGCCATTCAACCACACGAGAAGGTTCACAAAAGTACTCGTATATACGTACGTAGCATCACAATTGTCCACTAGCCTTGGTCCTTGTTCTCGAGCGATACGACCCCTGAACTACTTGCAATATTGTATCGCTTCGATGCACACAAAACTCTCATTATCTAGTGTGGGACGTGGGACTAACAGTAGTACTGTATAGTTTCAGCCTGAGGTTTCTGCACAAAGCTTTTGCACAGTCCACTATGAGTCCAGGACAGTACACCATACCCTGTGTACACATTGTATAACTATCTTGGCGACATACTCACTCCATTTTTTTTTACTCCGCATATAAGATTTGGTCAAAGTCAAACTACGCAAAGTTTGACCAAATTTATATAAAAAAATATGAACATCTATAATACTAAAGCTATATAGTATGAAAATACGTTTCATGGTGCATCTGATAATATTGATGTCATATTGTGAATATTCATATTTTTTAATATAAAGTTAGTCAAACTCTACAAAGCTTGACTTTGACCAAACCTTATATGCGGACTAAAAAGAAACAGAGAAAGTAACTACAATACCGCACAATACCGCATACCATCCGAGTGCCCTTTGACCGTTTGATCAATAATTTAAAAATTCATAACAAATTCATGTGAACTCATAAAAATGCAAATAATACATCAAAATGTTCATGAAAACATCACCATTATGTGCATGTCATTTGTATTAAGGGAGAAAGTATTGTTTAAACTACCCGAGGTTAATAAATTTTTTTGTTGAGAAAAGTATTGTTTAAACTAGCTGACGTTAAAAATTACATGCAAATATAGGTGATCCTTTCTGAACATTCTGATATCTTATTTGCATTTTTCTGTGTTCGAATTTTCAAAGTAATGGTCAAAGTCATTTGAAAATTCACAAGAAATTCATATAAAGTCAGAAAAATGCAAATATGATATCCAAATGTTCAGACAACATCACCTATATTGTCATTTTATTCATGAAGAAGTATTTTTTATACATTTTTATGTTTAATGATGTTAATAATATCAATAATCTCGGGTAGTTTAAACAATATATTTTTCCTAAATGCAAATTACGTGCACATAAAGGTAATGTTTTTTCCAACTATTTTGATATCTTATTAGCATTTATGAGTTCATATATGAATTTGTTTTGAAGTTTCTAAATTTTGGTCAAATGGTCAAAGGACAGATGGACGATCTCAGAGACAAATCTAAAGGTAAAACTAGGTAGACACGAATCATTTTACTTTTTTCTCACGCCCCTGTATTACTATTACCACTACTTGTAATTCATGTAGCCACTCTAGCCGCATCATCGCCAAGCTAGGGAGCAATGGGTGCGCTGCACGCCGCTCTCGATTACTAGTAGCATATCTTGGATTTTTAGTAAGTCGATTTGGACGTGCAATGGAATCAAGTGCATCCCGTTGGCCGTTCCTAAAGCAGACCAAAACATACGCTTTCAAAGAAAATAGGCAGTGTAACGACCAGACCAGCCATGATTCTCTTCGTTGGGCCGAAGCAACTGAGCTACTTCTATATACTCCCACTAGCTAAGCTAGGTTGTACGTACTAGTAAGAGCAGCACGCCACTCCATACCACACCACAGCCCCACATGCTTTTCAGGTGCATGGGTATGTCAAGGATGAGGAATACGTAGTCGGAACGGCTTCTTTCCCAACGACTGGTCTATTCATGGGAAGGCCACCATGTGCGCAAGAAAGCTCCAAAGACACAATCATATCGAGATTCTTGTGTTAGTGTCAAGCTCGAACCGTTTTCGAGCCACCCAACATGCACGTCTTGTTCGTGCAGGTGGACCCAAAATCACTCGAGGAGACGAATCGCACGTACGTCGAATTCGTCTGGGTATACTTCGTAATGACCCAACTGTGATTGCAAAATTTGGAGGTTTCCTTTCCGAAAGACGAATATTTCGGAGAAAATTTAACTGTGTGCATCTTAACTATGTAAAAACTGGATGTATGCTTATTGTGTTTGTATCCTCTCGATGCTTAATTTTGAGCCAACAAAATACACCTTAAAAAAAGAGATATACGTCTTATAATATAAGAAAAAGAGTAAAACTGTACTTTTGATCCCTCGGACAAAAGCTATTGCCAACAATCAGCTCGACACCGATGGTGGAGATTTTGGACCATCACCACATCATAATCATAACGACCTTTAGTGGATAAGGTAATACTACAACAGATAGAATCACACACGCAAAAAAAAGAAAGATAGAACTTGAGAATAAAACTCACAAGAAAAATAATTGTGTTAATCCAATAATCCCCTGAGGATGACGGGAAGGCTCGCCGAGAAGTTTTTAATTTCATTTATTAGACTTAATTTTTATTTTAACATGGTACAAATATAGACGCTTATACGTACGGTCATACACTTATGCCTATGAACGCACGCGCGCGCATCCTACCCTTATGAGCACCTTCAAGAGACTGAATCGGCACATCATTTTCAGATTTATGAAGTCGCCATAGACGCCTTTGCCGTCGTTGATGGAAACGTCTCCTTCCATTTTTTGACCCTAAAACTGTAGAACAATTGTTCTAGGGTAAACTTTCATTAATAAAGTTATGTACAAAGGTAAACAAAAACGAAAGAAAACTATCCAACTCTCGTTTTCTCTAACATAGAAAAAAAATCAAATGCTGGGGACTAAGAAAGATGGGAGCTATCCATTGCTCTAGGCAATCGATGTTCTTATGCTTGGTTATGTGCTTTACTAGAGAAAAATCATGCCGTAGTCCAAGTTTCCATGCTTCCAAGGTTGGCCTAATATTCCGGAAAATTTTCCCATTTCTTTGCATCCATATATTCCAGCAGCCCATTATAACAATGTCCATGGCAATCTGAGGGGGGAAAGCTTGTTTGAGGAAGATGATGCCATCAAAAGCAGATATCCCTCTATGGCTATTTGGGGCAATGGAGTCCCAACATGACAGTGCAAACTGACAATCCCAAAGAAGGTGCAAAGATGTTTCTTCTACTTCTTCTTGACAGAGAGCACATTTGTAGCTTGGCAATAGGTAGTTCTTCCTTTGTAGGAGACTTCTAGAGCTGATTCTGTCATATAGCAGTAACCAGAAGAAAATTTCATGTCTGATTCTGCTGGATGCCTTCCACAAATCTCTAAACAGATGGTGCACTTGTGAGTGTCCTATCAGATGCCTATACGTTTTACTGACTGAAAAAAGACCAGATCCCCAGACATAGCTCCAAGCATCAGAGGAGTTTTCCAATTGCTGTACCAAGCCATTCAGTTCATTAAGTGGCTGGAATGCAATGGTGGAGAGGAGGGGGGGGGGGTTTGAAAATGTTCTGTAATATCAGTTGATTGCTTCATATGTGCCACAGAAGTTTGTGCATCCATTGCAAAGGAGTGTAGCTCAGGGTAAACTTCAGCCAAAGCTTGTTGTTGCCAGTTATCAGTCCAAAACAAAACTGTGTCTCCTGTGCCAGCTTTACAATGAGCCACTTCCTTGTAAAGTGGAATCAACTTCAGATGGGATTTCCACCAAAAGGAGCCCACAAGTTTGTCTTTGGGTGGGGCCTCCGAGTAGTAAGATTCCCACAACATCTTAATCCAAGGGAGGTCCTGCTTGTTGAAGAACTTGTGCAGGTTTTTTAATAGGAGTGCCTTGTTATGCCGTTGTATGTTATTTACTCCTAATCCTCCATATGATTTTGGTTTGCATACAGTTTTCCATGAGATCATGGCTTGTCCAACTTCTTCAGATCCATATTTTCTACAAAAGCAATGTCTGAGGTATTTGTTGATCTGTTTAATTACCCCAACTGATAGTGCAAGATAACTCACGTCTCCTTCCATTGAACTCACATCGCTGGGAGTCCTGAAATAAATTCAAGAAAATGCGAGCATCAATGTCAAATTTAGTACTTAAAACCTGATGGGTTGAATTGGGAGACAAAACTTATACTTTGTCTGAAAGTATTTTTTAGTAAGAGAATTACTCCTCAGAGTGCCTATACAGCGCGTTTAGCGCCCCATTGCACACTGGCGCTCACGCGCATGTGCGCGGGCGGCGGCCGAGTAGCAATTTGCTCCTGGTTGTCAGCCAGCGTGATCATTTCCTTTCTCACTCGTTAAAGCCAGGTGAGCTAAGTCACAGGCATTACCCACTGATTGCTGACTTTTCTAAAAAAAAGTGCAACATGTTTTAGAATAATACAAGAATTTAAGAAATAATTTATGAGTTTAAAAATGTTTGTGGATTTGAAAAATTGTTCGTCAAAATAGAAAAATGTCCTAAAATTGCAAAACGTTTACAATATTGAAAAAGTTCATGACTTGAAAAAGTTTGTAATTTGAAAAAAATCACGAAAATGGAAATAGTTCACCAAATTGAAAAAGAGCACGACTTTGAAAATTCGTAATTTGAAAAAAATGACAAGAATGTAGAAGTTTACAAATTTTAAAAAATTTACGAAATTTGAAAAGGTCATACATTTAAAAACATTCACAAATTGAAAAAAAAGATCATGGCATGGAAAATTTCGTAATTTCAAAAAAGTTCATAAAAATGATTTTTTCCAATGAAGTTGGAAAAAGAAAGAATTTTTTCGAAAAAGAAGTCTGTAAATTTTAAAAATTTCAATTTTATTTGGAAAAAGTTCGTGAATTTGAAAAATATTTTCAAATTTGAGAAAGTTCACGTGTTTGATAGAAAGGAAAAAAGTTGAATTTTTTTACATGGGTCGGCCCATTTTGCTATGAAGTGTTGTGGAGGGGCGTCTGCCATGTAACAGGAATGCCTATACACGGCCCTTATGGCGTTTATGGCGTCAAATAGGATTTAGGACTACTAATGCTTTCTACGTCATCTAGTGCAGACCACCGGAAAACCCTATTTGCCGCTCTCTGCGGCAAACAGTCTGGGTTCCGCACAGGGGCTATTGAGCGAGCGACGCGCGTGGGCTGGCCTGTTAAGCGTTCCAAGTACACCGGTTTTGGAAACCTTCTATGACTGTTCCTAGCCATTTTTTTCCGGTTTTGGGAGCCTTCTAGAAGGTTCCTGGACCGGTTTTTTTTCTTTTCATATCTATTTTTGTTTTTATTTTTCTTCCCTTTTTCGTTTTTTCTCTTTCTTTTTTCTTCTTGCTCTTTTTCTTCTTGGTTTTTCTTCTTTTTTCAATGAATTTTTCAGAAATTATTCTAAAAACTGAATTTTTCAGATTTTGTTCCCTTTTCAGAAAATGTTCCTGTTTTCAAATTTTTGTTCAGAAATTTCATAAAATTTTAGAACTGCAAATTTTTTTTCGCTTGTTTTAAAAAAGTGTTCTCCTTTTTAAATTTTGTTCACAAACTAAAACAATGTTCAGTTTAAGAAATATGTTCCCGCTTTCAAAATTTGTTAAGAAATCCTAAACATATTCATGTTTCAAAATTTTCTTGCAAATTCAAAAAGTGTTAGTGTATTTCTTTTATGAATTAGAAAATGTTCAAAAAATTCCGAAAAATGTGGACGTTCTCATATTTGAGTTTCGAAATTGTTCAGTTTCAATTTTTTTGTTCACAAAGTTCAAAAAATGTTCGGGCGGTTCAAAACATGGTCCCGTTTAAAAAATTGTTCACAATTTTCGGAAATGTGCATGTTTTCATTTTTTTTCAGGAGTTTCGAAATTGTTCTGTTTCAAATTTTTGTTCACAAATTCCAACAAATGTTCGGGCGGTTCAAAACATGTTCCCATTTTAAAAATTTGTTCACAAATTAAAAAAATGTGCATGTTTTCATTTTCTCAGGAGTTTTGAAATTGTTCAGTTTTAAATTTTTGCTCACAAATTAATGTTTGGGCAGGTCAAAACATGTTCTTGTTTCCAAAAATTGTTCGCAATTTTCAAATATGTGCGTGTTTTCAGTTTTTTTTTCAGGAGTTTCAAAATTGTTCAGTTTCAATTTTTCAAAAAATGTTCTTGTTTTCACATTTTCTGTAACATGACAAAATTTCAATTTAGAATGTTATACATAGGTCATCATATACATATCATATTTTTTTGCATTCTGGCTTTGTGATCCCAAAATCCTAAGCAACTCATGGACCCACGGAGAGAGTTGGGAATTTTACTGTTTTTATATTTGAATTTTTCTCAAATATTGAAAAATGGATCAATTTTGTTTTAATTATTTTTTTCTCCAAACAATATTCCCAATATTAAAAATATATGAGATGAGATAATATGACTTCTCTAAAATAAAAGAAATATTGAAGGAAAAATATTAAAATCAAATAAATAATTTTATTTGGATTTTATTGCAATTTTATTTGAATTAGAAAAATATGCATAATTTCAAAATTGCATTTTTGCCAATAAAATGTTCATCATGTTCTCAATATTTTATTTAGACGATGAAAATTTGTTTTAACATTTTTAGATATTTATTTATTTTTAGAATTTTTCTGGCTTAATCTATTTTTTAAACCCGAACCGCCTAAACGGGTCGTGTCCGAACATGACACTACCGCCCGGGCCTTTATAAGGCGAGGCGAGGCCGCCCCCAGCCAAACCAGCCGCCCGCGCCCCGCCCCAAAGGCTAGCCGCCGCCGCCGCCTGCTGCCCGCGCCGTCGCCAGCCGCCGCCGCTGCCGCGCCGCCCGCCGCCGCTGTCGCCGGATCCCGCCGCCGGAGCCGCCGCCTTTGACCGGTCGTTTTTTTTGTTTTTTAGTTTAACCCGGTTTTTTAGTTTCATGGTTTAATTTATTAGATCGGTTTTTCGTCGGTTTATTTATTTAGCGGACATTCGTCCGTTCGTTCGTTTTAACGAACATTGTTCGCCGGTTAGGTTCAGACATCGAACGTTCGTTCGTTAGTCTTTTTTTTATTTTATTTTCGGCGAGGGACCTATTCGTGACTATTTTTTATCGCAGATTAGCCCCTGATCTTCAAACGCTCACCGTTTCTTAACCGTTTGTCCAAATCCAGTGAAACCAACGCCAAAACCTTCGTCTCGAAACCCTCTTTCTGTTTAATCAATTTGAACAAGGTTTTGACAGTTTTAAATTTGGTTTCAAACAAATTTGTTTTCAAAGTTCTTTTGACCGTAGTTTCCGTTCCGTAGCTCCGATTCGATTGTTTCTTTTTGCAGATCGAATCTCTTAATTTGAGTTTTTAGATTCGATTCTCTTATTCGAAGTTTTACCCTTGCATCTATGCTTGAGTGCTTATGTATGCTATTGTTTGTTTCCGCTAGAATTCCCGGAGTGCGCAGCGTGCTACTACGAGTCACTAGGTTTCGCGGATTATCAGCAAGGCAAGTAACACTTTGATCATATCCCTTTTACCCAGTTTTTATGCATTAATTTCAACCCTCAAACATTGCATGAGTAGGATCTCTTAACTTGTGGGTTTGGGAAGTAGATGATGAGGTAGAACCTATCGCCCTTTTATTATCAAACCCTGGGAGTTACTTCTACTTTATGCTGCTTATTGCCATGCTATGCTCGTAGACGTGGATTGGGTTTGAGTGTATCCATGACAGATGTGAGGTTATTAATTAATGGTTTACTTAAGGTGGCTACTTAAACACACATCTGGGTGGATTGGTTGCGGGCACCTGGGAATATACCAACCTGTCCTTTTTGGTTCCCCACCCAGGCTCAAAGGGATCATAAGATTATTCGTGCCGGAAACTTTCGTGTGCAGCCACAAGCCATTATGGGCTCTGGCATAGTTGAGTAAGTTGTGGGAAACCTTTCCATGATGGGCTAGCAGATGTAGGGGATTGTAGGTGTACCGGCCTATCTATCGATTAAGGGGACCTCTTCGGAAAGACTGTGTCTCGGTTATTCGTTTCTCAAACACCATGCAATGTGAGAAATACAACGGAGGTGATCGAGTCTTGTGGGTAAAAGTGCGCAAACCTCTGCAGAGTGTACAAACTAATCCTGGTTAGCCGTGTCCCCGGTTATGGACATCTTGAGTATCTGGTTATTGGATTATCACGTGGATCTCATCACTCTAAATTAATTTGCTGGGATGTTAATTACTCTTAATTGGGATTGAGATGGGGTTACCATTCTCAATATTTTTCAACCAACTTTGATAGTTAAATAAAATATATTCCTTTGTTGTAGGGAAAAATTGGCTTTTCGCAAAAACATTAACCATAGAGCCTCCACCACCCATATATGCATGTGGTGATAGCATTTACTTGTTCATTGCTCTACTGTGTTATCTTGCCAGCATATTCCATGTGCTGACCCGTTTTTCGGGCTGCAACCTATCATGTTGCAGACATTCAGACGAAGAGTAAGGTGCGCTAGGTTGTTTGTCGTGCACTCAGCTATGCCGTTGGAGTTGATGGACTCACTTTATCTTCCAAGCCTTTCATTGTTATCTTACTTAGATGGCCTTAAGCCATACTTATTGTAATACGTTCTCTTTTGAGACATTCGATTTAATAAGTGTGTGATTGCTACTCTGTTATAAATCCTTCGAAGTACTGTGTGTGTCAGCATTACCGATCCAGGGATGACACTTATGCATAGAGATTCGACCGTTTGAGGTCGGGTCGCTACAAGATGGTATCAAAGCACACGCTGAATGTAGGACACGATCACTAAGATGAGCCATAGGTCACTCTTCTCTACTCATTTCTGACTCCTCTCCATTTTCTACTCTATAGGATGGCGGACACAAGGAATAAGTTCACACAGCTGGATGAAGACACACCTTTTGGACGACACTTGAAGGAAGTCACTAGGTACCTGAACATTGGAATACCAAGCTTCACCGGGACCTACACTGCCACATTACCAGAAGAGGAGCGTTGGATGATTCGAGTTCAAGTTCCAGGAAGGACATTCACGCCAGTCATTGAGCCCATAGAGTTTTCCTTCGATGCACCAACCTGAAGTCTAGGCAAGAGCATGGCAACCCACATCCCCATGGGACGCATCGGCAAAGTTTATCACAAGGAACTTAAGGACACCATCTACCAGATATGTGGGCGCCGAGAGGAGCAATGGGAGGTGATCAACACCAGGAAGGACATGTCCATTGCAGCCTTCATCCAGGAGTTAAATCATCACATTCGTCGCCAGGAGAACCAGATGTGCGCAAGCATGATAGATCTGAAGAAGTTGATGACTAGGAACATGGAGCTGGAAGAGGAACTCAAGTCTACACACGACGGATACAAGGAGGAAATCACCGTACTAGTGGAGATGAATGACAACCTGACAAGGAAGCTAGGAGTATTCATGCGAGATCCTGCGCCAGGAGGAGATGATGACCACCCCAAGGACTACATCATCATCGACGACACTGACTCTGACCCCAGTGATGATGATTATGAAGACGAAGTTGGAGCAGATATCATGGAGTCTTCTACCGATCAAAATTTCTAGTAGACCACCATATTAGTAGTAGTATTTCCCCATGTATATATTAGTAGTCCGAGCACTGTAACGATAGTTAGATCGATTGTATGCCCTTGCTTGAAATTGTTTTGGAGTGATATTGATTGTGTTTGTCTCATGTGCATATGGGTAGTGCTTTCTCATTAGACCTCATTCTATTCTAATCTCTTCCCTCTAAAACCCACCAGATGCCTCCGAGATGTGACCCCGGATTTGCTTTCCCACCGGAGCTCACTCAGTTGATCCAACAACAGAATACACTGATGCAGTTGCTAGTCCAGAATCAAGGCAACAACAACAACAACAACAATAACAACAACCCACCGCCACCACCTCCAGTTGACAACTTAGCCCGTTTTCTGAGGTTACAACCACCAGTGTTTTCCAGTAGCACCGAGCCCATAGTTGCAGATGACTGGCTACGTAGGATTGGAAGGGAGTTAACCACCGCAGGTTGCACAGATGCTGAGAAGGTGCATTTTGCCGCACACCAATTGGATGGACCCGCAACCTCATGGTGGGAGAATTACACAGCCACCTTCCCCATAGCCAATGTTACTTGGGAGCAGTTTCAGCAAGCATTCCGCGCTGCTCATGTCTCGACTGGAGCTATGAGCATGAAGAAGCATGAGTTTCACAACTTACGTCAGGGCAACCGTACTGTAGGGTAGTACGTGGAGGAGTTTAGCAAGCTAGCTCGTTATGCCCTAGATGACATGGCCACCGATGCCGCAAAATGGGAGAAGTTTATGGAAGGGTTGAATGATGAGATGCGTATGTAGTTGATGGTAGCAACATTCAACAACTACTAGGAGTTGGTAGATAAGGCTCTTATGATTGAAGGAAGCAGCAGCAGATTGAGAGCCGCAAAAGGAAGTATGGACAAGGGAAGTACAATTCAGGAGCTCAGCAGAAACCCCGTTTCACCTGGAACTCAGGAGGATATACCCATAACCATGGAGGCCATAACCACAATGCAGGAAGTTCGCATAACCACAGTGGCTCCAAGAATGGAAATGGGAATGGAGCTGGAGCAGTCAGAACCGCTCTAACCCAAGCACACCCGCCAAGAAGGACCAAAGCCACGTTACTTGTTTCAAGTGCGGGAAGACCGGACACTATGCCAATGAGTGCCCTGAACTCAAGAATGGAAATGGCAATGGAAGCTCTAGAAAGAAGCCCAACCCTTTCAACAAGGGGCAAGTGAACCACATGAACGTGGAGGAGGTTGAGGAGCAGCCAGATGCAGTTATCGGTAAATTTTTGGTTAAGTCATTTACTGCAATAGTTCTTTTTGATACTGGTGCATCGCATTCATACATATCAAGGGGATTCGTGGATAAGTATGAGTTGCCCACCAAATTTCTTAAGACACCTATGTTAGTAAGCTCACCCGGAGCGGAGTATATGGCAAGCAGTGGATGTTTTCAGATGCCATTGACCATAGGTAGGCATGTTTTCCCCTCAGACTTAATAATTTTGGAAACACAAGGATTGGATGTGATACTCGGTGTGGATTCGCTATCAAAGTATGGAGGAAACATTGATTGCGCCAGTAGGTCAATTCTACTCACCACACTGGAGGGAAAAAGGATTAAGTATGTATCCAGGCATACTCCTAAGAGTACTCACGTAAATTCCATCGCGGGAGTTGTTCGGGAAGAAGTGCCTATAGTGAAGGATTACCCGGATGTATTTCCAAAGGAACTACCAGGCATGCCCCCGGATTGAGACATTGAGTTTTGATAGAGTTATTGCCAGGCACCGGACCAATATCAAAGAGACCATACTAGATGCCCGCAAATGACCTGGAGGAGATTAAGAAACAGATTAAGGAGTTACTGGAGAAAGGTTACATTCGACGAAGTTCGTCACCATGGGGAGGCCCAGTGCTCTTGGTTGATAAGAAGGATAAATCTCTAAGAATGGTTGTTGATTATCGTGCATTGAATGAAGTGATGATCAAGAACAAGTACCCACTACCGATGATCAATGATTTGTTTGACCAGCTACAAGGAGCTAAAGTATTTTCCAAGATCGATTTACGATCAGGGTACCACCAGCTGATGATTCGAGAACAGGATATACCTAAGAAAGCTTTCACCGCAAGGTACGGGCTGTATGAGTACACAGTTATGTCATTTGGATTGACTAACGCCCCTGCCTATTTCATGAGTATGATGAACAAGGTTTTTATTGAGTTCTTGGATAAGTTTGTTGTGGTGTTCATTGATGACATTTTGGTATACTCGAAGAATGAAGAAGAGCATAAGGAGCATTTGCGTTTAGTTCTCAAGAAGCTCAGGGAACATCAGTTATACGCTAAGTTTAGCAAATGTGAGTTTTGATTGAAGGAAGTTGGATTCCTTGGACATGTTATATCAGGAGAAGGTATAGCAGTAGACCCTACTAAGGTTCAGTCAGTCACTGAGTGGTTGGCACCCACCTCAGTTGGAGAGATCCGCAGTTTTCTAGGACTCGCGGGATATTATCGGAGATTCATTGAGAATTTCTCTAAGATTGCAAAGCCCATGACAGAGTTGTTGAAGAAGGACACCAAGTTCAAATGGACGGATGAATGTGAGCAAGTTTTGAGGAGTTGAAGAGACGTTTGACTACAACCCCAGTGCTGATTCTGCCAGATATATGCAAGGACTTCCAAGTGTATTGCGACGCATCTCGTTTAGGACTTGGAGGCGTGCTTATGCAAGATGGAAGAGTTGTTTCGTATGCCTCACGACAGCTTCGACATCATGAATTGAATTATGCCACGCATGATTTGGAGTTAGCAGCCGTAGTGCATGCACTCAAAACATGGAGACATTTTCTTATTGGGAACCATTGTGATGTGTACACGGATCATAAGAGTTTGAAGTACATTTTCACGTAGAAGGAGTTGGATCTCAGGCAAAGGAGATGGTTGGAGCTTATAAAGGATTACGATATGAAGTTGCACTATCATCCAGGCAAGGCCAATGTCGTAGCAGACGCTTTGAGCCTGAAGAGTTACGCCAATACCCTCATAAGCGGAGGATTGCCAACGGAGTTAGCTGAAGATCTCAGGGAGCTACGTTTGGAGGTAGTCCCTAGAGGTTTTGTTGCAGCATTGGAAGTTTAGTCGACATTATTGGGAAAAATCCAAGAAGCTCAGAAGGATGATAAGGAAATTGATGAGATAAAGGAGAAGATGAGCAAAGGAAAGGCCAAAGGATTTCATGAGGATGAGCACGACACCTTGTGGTTTGAGGACCGTATATATGTGCCCAATAATGCAAAGATCAGGAAGTTAATACTCCAGGAAGCTCATGACTCGCCATACTCGATACACCCCGGAAACACCAAGATGTATTTGGATTTGAAGGAGCGTTTCTAGTGGACGGGTATGAAGAAGGAAATTGCCGAGTATGTATCCATATGTGATGTATGTCAGAGAGTGAATGCAGAACATCATAAGCTAGCAGGATTACTACAGCCTATGCCGATACCCGAGTGGAAGTGGGATAAGCTTGGCATGGATTTTATCACCGGATTACCCAGGACACGACCGGGATATGATTCTATTTGGGTAGTAGTGGATCGCTTGACCAAAGTAGCTCACTTTATCCCAGTGAAAACCACCTATACCAGTGCGAAGTTGGCCAACATATACATGACCAGGATCGTATGTCTGCATGGAGTTCCGAGGACTATTGTATTAGATAGAGGAACATAGTTTACTTCAAAATTTTGGTACCAGCTGCACCAGACTCTGGGCACCAGGCTAGAGTTCAGTACAGCTTTTCATCCGCAGACAGATGGACAGACCGAGAGAGTCAATCAGATTCTGGAGGACATGTTGAGAGCTTGTGTGCTAGATTATGGATCTAGTTGGGATGATAATTTGCCGTACGCATATTTTTCTTACAATAATAGTTACCAAGCCAGTTTGAAGATGGCACCTTTCGAAGCTTTGTATGGAAGGAGGTGCAGAACGCCATTGATGTGGGATGAAGTTGGAGACCGTCAGTTGTTTGGACCAGATTTGATCAAAGAGACAGAAGAAAAGGTTAAGCTGATTCGAGATAGACTGAAGGTAGCTCAGTCTAGGCAGAAAAGTTATGCAGACTCAAAATGCAAGGAGGTAGTCTACGAAATCGGAGACAGAGCATATCTTCGGGTGTCACCTTTGCGAGGAGTTAAACGTTTTGGAGTTAAGGGAAAATTAGCCCCGAGATTTGTAGGACCTACCGAGTTTTGGAATGTATGGGAGAAGTTGCCTACAAGTTGGAATTACCCAAAGGACTGTCAGGAGTTCATGATGTGTTTCACGTTTCCCAGTTGAAGAAGTGTCATGCCGAGATGGCCGATATTCCTCTGAGAGATACAGTGCCCCTGGAAGCAATTCAGTTGGAAAGTGATCTGACCTATGAGGAGAAACCTGTCAAGATTCTCGAGTTTGCCAGCCGAGTTACACGCAGTAAGGTTATCAAGTTTTGCAAAGTTCAGTGGAGCCACCATACCGAGGATGAAGCCACCTGGGAACGAGAGGATGATCTACGGAAAGACCACCCACACCTATTTTCTAGCCAACACGAATCTCGAGGATGAGATTCATCTTAAGGGGGGGGGGTAGGTTTGTAACATCCTAAATTTTCAATTTGGAATGTTATACATAGGTCATCATATGCATATCACATTTCTTTTGCATTTTGGCTTTGTGATCCCAAAATCCTAAGAAACTCAAGGACCCACGGAGAGAGTTGGGGATTTTATTGTTTTCATATTTGAATTTTTCTCAAATATTGAAAAGTGGATCAATTTGGTTTTAATTTTTTTCTCCAAACAATATTTCCAATATTAAAAATATATGAGAGGAGATAATATGACTTCTCCAAAATAAAAGAAATATTTGAGAAAAAATATTAAAATCAAATAAATAATTTTATTTGGATTTTATTGCAATTTATTTGAATTAGAAAAATATGCATATTTCTAAAATTGCATTTTAGGCCAAGAAAATGTTCATCATGTTCTAAATATTCTATTTAGATGGTGAAAATTTGTTTTGGCATTTTTAGATTTTTATTTTATTTTTAGGATTTTTCCGGCGGACGCCTTAACGGGCCGTGTCCGAACATGACACTGCCGCCCGGACCTTTATAAGGCGAGGCGAGGCCACCCCTAGCCCACTCAGCCGCCTGCGCCCCGCCCCAAACCCTAGCCGCTGCAGCCCGCTGCCCGCGCCGCCGCCAGCCCCCGCCGCTGCAGCGCCCCGCCGCCCGTCGCCGTCCGCCGTCGGATCCCGCCGCCGGAGCCGCCGCCGTTGACCGGTCATTTGTTAGTTCAACCCAGTTTTTTTAGTTTGGCGGTTTAATTTATTAGATCTGTTTTTCGTCGGTTTATTATTTAGCGGACGTTCGTCCGTTCGTTCGTTTTAACGAACGTTGTTCGTCGGTTAGGTTCAGACAGTGAACGTTCGTTCGTTAGTCTTTTCTTTTTATTTTATTTTCAACCAGGGACCTATTCATGATTATTTTTTTATCGCAGATTAGCCCCTAATCTTCAAACACTCGCCGTTTCTTAAACATTTGTCCAAATCCAGTGAAACCAACGCCAAAACCTTCATCTCGAAACCCTCTTTCTGTTTAATCAACTTGAACAAGGTTTTGACAATTTAAAATTTGGTTTCAAGCAGATTTGTTTTCGAAGTTCTTTTGACCGTAGTTTCCGTTCCGTAGCTTCGATTCGATTGTTTCTTTTTGCAGATCGAATCTCTTCAGTTGAGTTTTCAGATTCGATCTTCTTATTCAAAGTTTTCCCATTGCATCTATGCTTGAGTGCTTATGTATGCTATTGTTTGTTTGCGCTAGAATTCCCGGAGTGCGCAGCGTGCTACTACGAGTCACTAGGTTTCGCGGATCATCAACAAGGCAAGTAACACATTGATCATATCCCTTTTACCCAGTTTTTATGCATTAGTTTCAACCCTCAAACATTGCATGAGTAAGATCTCTTAACTTGTGGGTTTGGGAAGTAGATGATGAGGTAGAACCTATCGCCCTTTTATTATCAAACCCTGGGAGTTACTTCTGCGTTATGCTGCTTATTGCCATGGTATGCTCATAGGCGTGGATTGGGTTTGAGTGTATCCATGACAGATGTGAGATTATTAATTAATGGTTTACTTAAGGTGGCTACTTAAACACACATCTGGGTGGATTGGTTGCGGGCACCCGGGAATATACCAATGCTGTCCTTTTTGGTTCACCACCCAGGCTCAAAGGGATCATAAGATTATTCGTGCCGGAAACTTTCATGTGCAACCACAAGCCATTATGGGCTCTGGCATAGTTGAGTAAGTTGTGGGAAACCTTTCCATGATGGGCTAGCAGATGTAGGGGATTGTAGGTGTACCGGCCTATCTATCGGTTAAGGGGACCTCTTCGGAAAGACTGTGTCTCGGCCATCCGTTTCTTAAACACCATGCAGTGCGAGAAATACAATGGAGGAGATCGAGTCTTGTGGGGAAAAGTTCGCAAACCTCTGCAGAGTGTACAAACTAATCATGGTTTGCCGTGTCCCCGGTTTTGGACATCTTGAGTATTTGGTTCTTGGATTATCATGTGGATCTCATCACTCTAAATTAATTTGCTGGGATGTTAATTACTCTTAATTGGGATTGAGATGGGGTTACCATTCTCAATGTTTTTCAACCAACTTTGATAGTTAAATAAAATATATTCCTTTGTTGTAGGAAAAAATTGGCTTTTCGCAAAAACATTAACCATAGAGCCTCCACCAGCCATATATGCATGTAGTGATAGCATTTACTTGTTCATTGCTCTACTGTGTTATCTTGCCAGCACACCATGTGCTGACCCGTTTTTCGGGCTGCAACCTATCATGTTGCAGACATTTCAGACAAAGAGTAAGGTGCGCTAGGTCGTTTGTCGTGCACTCAGCTATGCCGTTGGAGTTGATGGACTCACTTTATCTTCCAAGCCTTCCGCTGTTATCTTACTTAGATGGCCTTAAGCCATACTTATTGTAATAAGTTCTCTTTTGAGACATTCGATGTAATAAGTGTCACTACAGAAAAATACACTTCCGTGATGATACGTGTTTGTCATAGTAGGTCGCATTTTTTGTCATGCATGTACATCCATGACAAATTTATGACAGAATCAAGATAGTCATACCTGTGCTGTCGTAGAAGTGTTCCATGACATTACCAAAATTATCATCACGGAAGTGTCCACTTCCATGACGATAAATCGCGCGTCACAGAAGTGCTTTCGTCAAGGGTGACCGACACGTGGCATCCACCATAACGAAACGCCGTTAAGCTATCGGGTCGGGTTTTGGATCCGATAACCCGTTAACAGCCCCGACCAATGGGAAATTTCCACGTGTAAAATTCTTATTGGCTGGACGAAACATGTGTCAGCTCGTCAGTGGGTCAGATAGGCGCCTATGATACGTCGACACGTGGCACGGCCCAACAGAGGTCCATTCTTGTGAAAAGGCCAGCCCGTTTGAGTTGGTCAAAAGGTGGCGGGCCGACCCATGGAAAGCCTGTTAATGGCCTGTTCGCATATAACCCATTTACAACCCGCTAACCCAAGGCCCGTTACGCCCTATCCGAATTAGGCCCAGTAGAGTTATCTGGGCCATCCAATATGACTCCAGCCCGTTTTCACTTCTGGCCCATGTATGGCCCATGATGTCTTTCGGCCCATATGAGGCCCTATGTAACTCTTGGCCTATTAACGGCCCGTGGTGAAACTGGCCCGTAATGAACAGTGTATCACTTTACACCCATTAACGACCCGTGGTGAAACTGGCCCGTAATGAACAGTGTATCACTTTATACCCATTAACGGCCCGTTATTCCGTTGGGCCGTTTCCAGCCCATGTTATCTTTCGGCCTTCTTAGAGTCCATTTATTCTTGGGCTCATTTCCAGCATTCGTTTACTTACGACCCGTTACTGTCATTTTCTTCTTGTGGGCCAAATTCAGCCCGTGGTTACAGTCGGCCCGTTTGTGGTCCGTTAATACGTTGGGCCGTTTTCATAGCGTCATCAAATACGACCTATTAACGATGGCCCGTTACGGTCGGCCCATGAACGGACGATTCCAACTCTAGCCCGTTTACGGCCATAATGCGGCCTGTTATTGGCCCATGTTTATCCAATCAATCATACGGCCCATATAAGGCCCATTGATGATACGGCCCATAGAATGCCCATTGTTTCTACGGCCCGTAGAAGGCCTACTGTTTCTACGGCCCGTAGAAGGCCCACTGTTTCTACGGCCCGTAGGAGGCCCAGTGTCACTATAGTAAATATTAGCCCATGGTTATTGTGGCCTAGTTTTAAAAAATAGGTTATTGCAGCCACTAGTTAACCGCGGAAAAAGAACTGCAATGACTACAAGCAAACAAATAAACAAGACAACAAGGAAATAAATAAGCAAGCAACTAACGCTAGGCTATCACGGCTATTACACATATTACATCCACTGGGCATCAAAGTTCGCCACCAGTGCAAATATAGGGAACAAAGCAGCATATCATATACATTGGCCGTCAAAATTTGCCACCAGTGCAAATAAACGCGGCAGCAAAACAAGAGCATAACTGAAACAACTTCAGAAGAGCTCAAGAAACGTTATCCTGGGTATCCACCATGCTGGCAATAAGCTTAGCAAGCTGACTAGCTTTGTCCTGTTTGGCGCTAAAATTCTCCAACGCTTGCTGTTGCACCAGAAAGTATGCATCTGAATGCTCCAGGGACTTCCACAGTCCTTCCGCTTGTTGTCGCAGCATAGCTGATCGATGTCTTTCAGCTTGTAGTTGAGACTCAAGAAACCGAACTGATTCAGACAGTGAGTTTGAATAGCTTGTGGAAGCGGCAGTGGCCAGTAACTCCAACACTAAACCAAGACAGTATGTGTCACTATCCTGAACCTTATCTGCATTACTTCCTTTACCGTTGCTTAATAAGGCACTCTTCTCCAATATTCCGTCAGCATTCTAAAAGAAGAAACAAGCAGACACATAACAAGTTTAGCATGTACTAGTATATGAAACTCATTTCGGTGAACCAGTTCATTAGTAAGGTGGACATGATTAAACTACCAAGTCTTCTATTGCCAAGTACTAGTACATAATAAAAGCATCAAATAAACATATATCTATGTCCTATGGTAGCAATGGAATCTTAAATTAGAACAGTTGTTCTTCAGGTTTAGGCACTTGTTCTGCATGAACAGAATACAGTAAGACGCAAGAATATAATACTTAAAAATAGAAAATGAGCTCATAGACCTTACCGCATTCTTGGTTCGGGACCAGTACAGAATAAGGTGTTCCCAGTCATCATCCAGTAAATGTGTCTCAGGAGAACGTAAGGGAATTTGATGAGTTTCTTTGCCGGTGAAGTACGTTTTCTTCAGGTAATTCTGATACTGCCACCAAGCATTCTTGAAGATAGCAGAGGTATTAGCATAGGTTACCTCATCCTGAGTTTCCAAATCGGTCCTTCTCTATAGAGAAAAATGGGAAAATTTGCTGTATTATAACCATCATGGAGGTAGGATGTATGGGACGAAGCAAAGTAATTGCCATGAATAACATTACTTACACATAACTCCTGGACAAACATCTGCAACTGACATTTTCCTTCATCTTCAGTATAATATTTCCAAGATGGTAATATACGCACATACGATTTGACAACATCAAATGTGATAGATGCTAAACTACGACTAGCTGGTTGTGCTTCCTCCACATGAATAGGCGTACTAACTGGTGGAGTTGGGGTTCGCCGTGATAGTACTGGCCGTTTGGGCACTGGAGCTGCCTTACTAACTGCTCTTGTTTGGGAGCTCTGTGGTGGAGATGGTGTTGTGTCAACAGGAACTGGGTTACTATCGGCTGGGGTTGGGGTTAGATTGGGTGAAACTGGTTCTCTGTCCATCGTAGTAGGGGTACAATCTGCGAGAGTTTGGGTTATGTGTGGTAGGGCTGGTTCTTGTGCATGTACAACCGGGGTGCTATCTCCACCAAGAGGTAGCACTATTTTATTTGAAGACCGTGTTTTTAGTCCGCTAGATACTGGCATCACCCGCTCCAATTCAAATGGCTGATAAACAGGAAACATAGTTGAATGTACAGACATTGTATGAGAGACAGATGCAATAGATAGTGTGGAAAAAAGAGGGCATGAAATAGTTGACATGTATATTGTTTCACTAAAATGGATAGCATGACATAATTTCACATATATGATGTCTATCTAAACTGGATAGCATAGCATAACATAATTCAAAGATATGATGAATAACTAAACAAGATCGCATGACATAATTCACCTACATGTTATCAAAGTAATCAGGATCACATCATTTAATTCACATATGTGATTTATATGCTAAATAGAGGGCATTCGATATGATGCATGAACTAAGAACATGGTGTTGAATATTGTGTATATGATGTCTAAACTATGCAATGCAAGACACGGTATGCATGATATGAGCAGTATAACCGTGCCAAGTTAGAGCATACACCTCAGTGGGGGAATAGGACTGGTCATCTGTCTCTGAATCCATCTCTGAGGAGCTATCGGGACCCAACAAGAGATCTGCTTCGACAGGTAGCAATGTCTGCTCTGAAGGCCTTGTTTTCACTCTAGATTTTTCCATCTCCCACCCAAATGGCTGATTCATAGGAAGAGTAGTTTAATGTACAAACATTGTCGACAAATGGAAATGTAATGAAGAAAAGGATGGGCAAGATATCATTCAAATATATGATGCCTGGTTAAACAGGATGGCATTGCACATTTCACATATATTATGGCTGGCTAAAAGACATGAGACTGCATAATTCCCATATATGATATAGAAACTAAACAGGTGGAATTACAGAACATGTCTAAACTAAGCAGATGACATATATGATGCCAAAAGTAGGCACTGCAAGGCAACATATGCATGATATGACTAACATCATCATGCCAAGGTAGAGCAAACACCTTGGGGGGTAAATAGGAGTGGTCAGCGGCGTCCGAATCCGCCTCAGAACAGATATCTTCCTCTGGATTAAAATCTGGAGAGGGGTGGGGAGGGTTTGCCATTGAACCCACCATGGAGCGATGTCTGCATGACATTGTATTGCCGCGCAAAACTCTTCTCTTTTTCTCTACATGTTCAGCATGACTGTGTACAATATCTGACATGCATACAAAAAAAATATGGTGAGATTATGTAAGGAGAGCATGCAGAAATTTAGAGTGATGGTAACAATGAGTGGATCGATGTTTTTCCGTTGAACCAAAATAGCCCTAATGGATCGACGTGAATGTATAGTAATAAGTGATGCAACAAGTGTACAACCTCTTTGCCGTAGCAGTGTCGACCTCAACATCATTGGGTTGGTCGCTAAAGCAGTTGAGGCAGAGGTGACTGTCGGAGGTGTGGAGGAAGATCTGAGGAATCTGCAGACGGCGTCCAGGGCACTGCTCTGTTGTGATGGATCGTTCTGTCGTTGGAGCAGCTCCGGTGAGCCGTAAGACGTCAATGCTGAAGCAGCACAAGACAGACATCATCAATCTGAAGTGGGATTCTAATAGCATCTCCAATAGATGATGTAAAATGGATGTAAAATTAACATCAGCAAAAACCACCTGACTACAACACATGAGGTAAAAACTGTTGACTCTGAACTTAACTGTCGAAACTGAAATTTACTGTGGAATCTGAATGCTACTGTCGAAACTAAACGCAATGGTAGCAGAGAGGCACTTGACATGTAGTTTAGGGAGGGCCTGCAGTTCATCTTCAACCTGCACCCCCCTGAGCCGCCAGCCACCACCGGCCGAACCGCCGGCCCCAGCGCCACCTCGCCGCCCCGAAACAACTCGCCACCGCCGCCCCGGCCAACCCTCTAGGCCCCCCGCCCCCACCATGAACCCTAAGATAGATAGTGGGGTACCTCTCCGGCGAGCCCCCGTCCCCGCTGCGGGTGGTTCTTCCTTAACTCCGGCGAGCCCCCCAACCCCTGAAAATCGACTGACCCAAAAGTCGATTCAGTCGACTGAAGCGTGGCTTAATCGGAGCAGAGCAGCAACACGAGCGAGGGGGAGAGCAGCAACAGCAGCTGAGCGAGCGAGCGATCGAGCGAGAGCCGGAGCAACAGCAGCAGATCCGGCTAGTATGGCCGCCGCCGCCGAAGGGGCCTCGCACTGGGGGAGAGCCGCCGTGGAGATGTCGCCCGCGGCGCCAGCTTCAAGGTAGCCGCTCCATGGGGGTGCGGGATGGAGCACCGTCGGCGCCGGGAGGTCGAGTTAAGGAGAAGGTGCGATGCGATGAGTGTACAACCTCTTTGGTGGCACCGAGTAGGCCTCGACTTCGTCCGAGGAGTCGGTGAGGATGCTACGGTTCCGGTGGAGCAGGTTAAGGCGGCGCTGTGGGGATGGAGCAGCCGTGATAGACAAGGCGATCGTCGGAGAAGCTCCTTGGAGGTGGAGGACGGGGCGGCTGAACCGGCGGGACGGCGAGATGGACGACGGATCCTCATCCGGGGAGGTGGACGAGGGACGTCGAGCTATTGCGATGGACGACGTCGTCGGGGAAGAGGCTCCGGCTAGGCAGCGGTGACGTGGCGAACGGACGAGGGTGGGGTTTCGTGGCTGGAGCGGAGGGGTTATTGCGGCCTGGGATTTCGAATGGCGAAAAGGGGGCGATGGGAGGGGGTGAAGCATGACTTAGGAACACGCTTGTCCAAAATGTAAGGTGTGTTACAAAAGTACCCCCCACCAATTTGAAATAGCGGCCCTTTCGGCTCAGGTTTAGAAGGGGGATTTCGCGTGTCGGGATTTGGCAGCTGGAGGGAGTTTTCGCGCGCATTGTAATTTCGGGATAGCAAGGCGCGAGTTGTGAAGGCGCCAGTTTTGGGAGCACGATATCTGAATTTTTGGGATATAACAAGACGCGAGTTGAATTTTAGGGACAAGCCTAACGTGTAGTAATATTGTACTTGTATGTACCAAATCAATTCACACTTCCCTCAACCAAAAAGAAAATGAAAAAAAACTATTCACACCACACAAAGAGAGAGTCTTGCCCCGTTTTACTATACAAATGCTATTCAAAGCTACTCCCTCCTTCCATCTATATAGGGCCTAATGCGTTCTTCGATGCTAAATTTGACCAAATATTAGAGCAATGATATATGACATGCAACTTACACAAAGCACACCGTTAAATTCGTCTGTGAAAGGTTCTTTCAATGATATAATTTTCACATTGTGCTTGTCATGTACTATTAATCTTGTCAACAGTCAAAGGCGGTCTTAAATATCTCATTACGCCCTATATAGATGGAAGGAGGGAGTATGAATCCATGTTATGTCCGATTAAATTTTTCCGCTTGCTGTATAATGCATGTAACCTACTCATACCAACATTTTAGTGCATTCCAAATGTCTATACTACCGCTGCAATTCGAACTAAATTTGAATCCGTTTCTCTATTTCAATAAGAATCTACAATCATGATTGTTGCCAACTTCAACCATCATAGTTTCCTTGCTATCCGGCAGATATAAATCAGACGGCCTATAATGCAGGATGGCAGGCACACCATCATCAACAGTTCCATTTTTATAAGAGTAGATATAAAATATATTAAATGTAGTATACCATGTTCATAACCACACCATGTGTATCACCGTTATATATATTCACACATCCATCGGTTTGAAAACTATGATAAATTCTTCAAATATCCGAATTCGCTTTTTATAATGAAGTATATATGATCTCTATTCGTCTTTTACACCCACACAACCCTCTTATCTTTGTAGCTAGCGCTAACTTTCTCTTGTGCATGCACACGCCCGCATCCCTCTCACCATCCCTCAGCATTCTCTAGCTCCATCGCGCAAATTTGTCTTTTCACTTTAGGTCGTTCACCCACGGTGTGTGTAGGCCCCCCAGCTCCTTCTTTACGGCACACATCGATCGGTATGCCTCTCTAGCCAGGTGTGCCTAGCACAAACACAAGCTTCCCCTCTTCTCTTGTCACCATCCATGCCTCACTCCCACCACTCTTTTCATCGTTCTCGTACTCGCACACTCCTCCCCCTCGATATAGTATGCCTCTCGTACCACCTCCTACATGCATCCCTCTCTCTCTATCCTTCTCCTCATGCCTCATTTGCTTCTAACACACACATGCATGTATACCGATCGATCTCCCAACATATACCTAGATCGACTTTAACTACCCCCCCATCGATCGACATTCCTCACAAGTTATGTCTCTCCTTTCTCTTACAAAGGGCAATTGATCTTCCTATGTAGTTACGTCTACTTACCACAGCCACATCGTCCCCCCTCATCATTCGTGCATGCCTCCTGACCCGTCTCTCACACGCACGTGCACGGACAACAAGCAGCCATCTCCTCTCTTATTGATATTGCGGGCGTGCCCTCCGTTTGTCTAGCAAGCCTATCCCACCATTTGTTAGAAGCTACTCCACTACCAGCCCCTCCAACTCTCTAGCTCTGTCTCTCTCCCAACCTTATTCATCTCCTACACATATGCATGGATGCCGATCGATCTCCCTTAATACATGAGGCAGATCGATCTCCTTAATACATGAGGTAGGCCTCTCTCCTCCACACATATACCAGCCATTGTACCTCTATAGTTAATTGGGCCTCCCTCTTCCCCCACCACACACCGATAGTCGAGCGCTGTAGGTAGGTATCCATGCCACAGAGACAAACTGCACATGTCCCATCTCACGTTCCAGTAGGCCAGCCACTCTATATCTTTGACGTGGGCACACACAAATTCGATGGCACTCTTTATCGATCGCATGCGCGCGCACACACACACATCATCCCTCTCTTCGATTCTATGGACACCTCAAGCCGATGATACCTCCACTCTCTTCTCGTGGATCGCCCCCTCTATATACATGTTATATCCAGGACTCTATTTCACACACATTGAATATGTTAAATTTTTTGATTGACCCCCGCCCACACAAAAAAAAACTCTCAAGAACCCACACACTATATCTCTCTAGGTTTGTATCTCTCTCACACAACCCCATGTAGGTGGTGTACGTATACAAGAAGAGAATAGGTGCACTGTGCACGTACTCACGCTTTGTGCCCAGCCACACCCGCGCGGGTACACGGTGGAGCTCATTTCTCCGCAGAAGCTGAATTTGTTTTTGAAACATCAAGTGGCCAGAGACTCGAAAACTTATTTGCCCATTAGTGACTTGTCAGGGCAGTGGATTTTAGTTTGTACGATAATGCTTCATCCACCTAAAGTAACGAAAGTTCTTACGTAAGCTTCCTAGTAATCCCTTCTTCGTAGGTGCAGCATTACTCCTAACATTTGTAATATCAGTTTGAAACTTGTAATATTGCCATGTCCTATTCCTGCGTTTTCAAAATCCTGCAAATCAAACAGGTCCTGAGTTGGTGATGATGTTGTGCCTCCCATGTTTCACCAATAGCCGTCGGATCTAGATCTGACGCATACAAACCAAGCTTCTCCATTTTTGCAAAAAGATACCCGCACTTGTTCCCTATTTACAAACAACTCCTTGTCTCTCACAATCAGCCTCATCTCCTCCCCACCACATCTAGGAGTAGAAGGCCGTGGAAAAATCTTGCGCGATGGCTGCTACCGGAGCCGTCCACCCCCAATCTTGGTGTTCCGTGCAATGCACGGGCATCTATGCACGGGAAATTATGTCGAACAGGGCTAGTTGTAAGCAGGCTAGCTCTACAACCATGATGATAGTGACTGCAGATGGTGAGGCTGACTATGGTATGCCGAACATGGCACCTATACTCAGGTGTCATCTCCGGCGCAGGGTCTTGTCACTTCACTGTGAGTAGCAGCATGTAATAATTTGACCAACGGGTAGTACAGTGCTAGTACTCCTACTACTACATTGGTAGTACTACTACTAGTACTAGTAGCACCACCGTCTAGATTTAGGAGTACTACCACGTCCATCTGGATTGTAGTATTTGACTAGCAATATCTAGTAATGCATGTCACCAAAAATGTACTACTCCCTCTGTAAATAAATACATGGTGTTTTATTCCTATCGGCGAGAGAACTTAATGTTTTTTTGCTACTCCTAACTAGAGTACTAATAGGACTACATGCAATGAACTAAACACTGCATGTCATGTTTGGTAGTCTCAAGTCATTGAAAGCATGCACGGCCCACATCTCTCATTGGTTGATATGTCACGAAATAAGAAACAAGGAGGGAGTTAATGCACCGTGCCTATGTATGTTGGGATTATTTGGTTTTCTTAAGGTGACTTACACAACATTTTTGTTTACATGCATTAACATTTTATTAGTTAAATCAAAGGTCAAAACTTGGCGCAAAATGCAAAGGGGACCAATAAACCAGTAAACATCAAACTTCTCTCGTTTGGCCCCAACTAGAGGTCCGGTGAGATGACTATACTGCACCAGCACAGAGGGGGACGCAGCTTCATTGACTTACGACAACTGCCTTTGGGTGAATGACACGTGGCCCCAGGGGGTGGCTGGCCCACCTATCATACAGCCAAAGGCAGGTGCAGTAGAGGGCCGAGGAGTAGTACGAAATCCTACGCACCTACGCACGCTAACCAAGGGCTGAGTGATCACTCGAATCACAAGATCAGTTGACTAGAAGCTACGCTAGACGCATGGAGGCGATGAGCGCGAGCATCAGCCGGCTGTGCCAGATGGTCCACGACGCCGGCCTGTGGCCCGGCACCGAGGAACGTCTCCAGGTAGTATTGCTTGAGGCCGCCAGGGCGAGGGGCCGCTTGGACGACAGCTTCGTCTCCTTGTTCAACGAGGTCCTCGTCGGTTTCCTCGACAAGTTCACCGTCGTCAAGAAGCTTGCGGACGACTTTGACGTAAGCCTCTAGCCGATGCGCCCAGGCTCTGCGATGTCCGCCACCCTCAACGGCCACTATGGTAACAACCTCTTCGACGCAATGGTGGCCCTGTGACTGCCCGCCGTCGCGCCAGAGAATGTCCACCTCGAGGTCACGCTTGCCGTGCAGCGCCTGGTGCAGCAAGACACCATCGACATAATCACCCACGTCTACGCGCAAATCGTCCACAAGGACTACTACATGCAAGAGGAGGACGATAGGACGCTGGCCTTCTTGGAGCGCAGGGCAACCTTGGACGGCACTGTTCAGAAGCACGTTGAGCTCGCCGCCAACACCGCCGCTCCTCACACGTCGGTTGGTGACCCGGCGCACTAGGGCGTGAGGATGTCGTTGAACATTGATGGATCCGTATGTATTTTTATCTTTCTGTCAAATCCATGTAGTAGTATATGATACTACAATAATTATCTTACCTTTCGCATCAACTTCATAATTTTCGTACGTACTCCATGCATGAACGGCGCCAGAACCAAACTTCTCATTACTCTAGGCAAAATCGTTATTTTCTATCTATCGGTCGTGCCATGGAGCAGAACCAAATTTTACAAGTTACGAGTTCAAAAGGAAAAGCCTGTCGTGTTCGTGTCGCACCCCCACACGGTTGGTCCGGCACGCGCTCAAGCGGGAATGCGTGCGGCGTTGCATTTTCACTTATAAGTGGGACCGCAGTTGAGCAAACCGACTATCGGCAAACCCCCACCCCGCCCACCGCGCGATGGCTGAGAAAACAGGAGGGAGAAGAGATGGCTGTAGCACGGACTCCAAGAAAATTGGTGTCGGATGGGACTCATGTGGGTGGCGTGTGCCGTACTGCTAGACGTGAATGCTAGTTATGGCCCATGCCACCCCACTATATCGAGCCTATATCGAGGTATGTAGAACGAATTTCCTGTAGTCCATGCTCAGCCCTCCTCTATCTCCCTTCTCAGCCAGCCAGCGGACGCACGGAGCCCATCGTCTTTGTGCTCACATGCAGCCCCACATGTCAGTGAAAACGCAAGAGGACCCACTGAACCTGCACATCTTTCACCTCGATGTGCTGGTGATGAAAAACAAATCCAATAATGATCTTCAGTGGCCGCTTTTGGAGTTACTCAAGAGTAGTAAGATTCTATTTACAGCTTAACCCAAGATGCACATCTCGTGGCTTCAACTACCACTCTATTTTCTTTCATGACATGACCTGGATGCTGGATGTCCAACGTGTCGGCAAAAGGAGGAAGAACCCGACCAAATCTTCGGTTCTGCTCTCGGATTAGACTAGTTGTGCTAACTTAAATTTTTTATTGTGTACTCCCTCCGTTCCAAAATACTTGACTTCCATTTGTCCAAAAATGGATGTACCTATATACTAAGACATGTCTAGATACATATATATTTTGACAAATAGAAGGCATGTATTGTGCAACGGAGGGAGTAGAATGGATGCAAGTTTTTGTATTGGGAAGAAGAGTACATCCATATATTGATAGAGCGCAATTTAGTAGATGTTCTATAACTTTTAGCTAGCACAGACGCAAGATCGAGCCTCCGCATATCAACAATGAATGCATCGAGAAGGCACTAATCCAACTTACATGAGTAGTAAAATGTATTCTTGTGGTTCTTGTTTTCTTTGGTCTTGCTTTTCTGGTCAAAATTATCATTGGAGTTTGTGCAAAACGGAGGTGCGTTTGGGGTCGTGCGTTGGAGTTGGCCTTACAAGTGGGACCGCAGTTAAGGAAACCGACTATCAGCATACCCCCACCTCGCCCGCCGCGTGATGGCTGAAGTTAGAGAAATGACGAGGTTGAAGAGATTGCTCTAGCACGGACTCCAAGAAATAATATGGTGTCAGATGGATGTCGTGGTGGTGGCGTGTACTATTGTTGATTGGCCTCATCCGATAACCTGTTGCAATGCACGTACAATTATGTATTCGAAAAATATTTTTTGCCTCGTCGCACCACTCACTCAGAGACGCGACTCGAAAGCCATTCATAAATTTAGTAAGTTTATCACAGGCACATCATTTTATTATATACAACAGGTCATCAACCCACATCGACAACGAGGATACGTTATAAATACTAAAGTTTTCACCACACAAAAACTAACAAGCCATGAAATGAACTTCAACTCAATCATTCCGCGGTGTTGGAAACGCTTGCTTTGAACCACAAATGATTCTCTGGGACGGGCCATCCGTTGTCGATCTGGAGACCAACGCATGACTGATCATCCAGGCTGAAGCGGCCTACATATCAGTACCAGGGTAGGGAACCACCCAAATGTCCGAGGTATAGGCACAATTGCTTCTCATAAATGTGTCAACAGCAGTTGGATCGCCTTTCACGATCATCGGATAGTTTTGTCCAAGGAAGAGCGAGTTTTCTCCAAGACTATCAATTCTATGCCAGGGAAAAGGAGTTGGCGCTAGCACACTAGTATCCATCCCGAATACCATGCAACGGGTGTTGAATAGGTCCAGAGAGTGCGACCATGGGAGACACCTGCTTCCTTAGCAGTAACATCATCAGTGGGCTGTATACACACAAGAAGAGGTGATCCATCAGAATTAGTTGCCAGGCGCCACAGAGTATATGGGCGCTGCTCATGATCATCACCATCGGCATCTCCCCCTTGGTTATAAAAAATTTCAAGTATAGGTGGTGGGATGTTCACAGGACCTTGGAAACACAAGAAGAAGGTTAATTAGTAAAGGGAAACTTGCTAACCCGCATGCATGTGGATGAAACAATTATAATTACGGTGGAAGACAACGTACCGAAACTGCTAGGATGCCATGCAAAAATAGTGCCACGAGTGGTGGCAGCAAACACAAGGCCCTCGTATTGAATTGCATCACAATACTCATCCGTGTACAGAAACTGGTTTTTGAGCAATATCCATCGAGTCGAACCACGAAGGACGGCAACAAGCTTGTCGAAGATAGCAACAACTTGATAGTTGTTGTAATTCCAAGAGTGGTTGGGAACTTGACAAATTGCTATCTTCCATAGAAGACAGTCACCATGATCGTATTTGAACGTGCGTACATTACCGGTGTGCTCAACCTCTAGGCAGTGTGCTGAGATTTTTGGAAGTGGAACCCGGTGACGAGTGTACACATTCACAAGTTCCCACTCGTAGTTGGACCCAATGTAAACAACCCAATCTCCATTTGCGCCCGCCCAAGCCTTTGCCCTCAAGCGATGGCATCTTAACATCATACGTATCATTATCAAGCGGCATCAACTGGCACAGGGCGAGGTCTCCGTCGTGCCGGCGCCAGTCATGAGGGTCACGGCGAAGAAGATAGGGGAGATCAAACCGCTCATTGACTCTTGGGATCTTTGTAATGATGTTATTAGTTGAGTCGAGAATGGGCTTGAACGAACCTGCCATGCTAGCCGAGGTGATGACGTCGCACCGATCAATGAGTTCCTCCACCACGTCATCTTTCAGATCGGGGCAAGAATAACGGGGTCGTTTCCGGACTGTTCCCTCCATGGAGAAGACGATCGAACAATGGCAGAAGAAAGGGTGAAGGGCTGAAGGAAAATGGAGGAGGGAGAGGAAGAGCGTGCGACAACAATTCCAAATCGAGAGGGAAAGGCGAAGAGTCGGTGGACGGTTGCGAGTTTTCCACGGTTCACGAAGAGGCGCCCCGGCCTACACGTCCGTTCGGAAATACTCCTACTACTCGCTGTCGTCTCACTGATATGTTGGAATGGGACGACATGTCAACGAAACATGGTGTGTAATTTCTCGTGCAAAATGTGATCTGGCCGCATTGGCCCGAGGTGCCGCATTAGTTATCGAGCTTTATTTTTTTAATGGCATGCCGATCAGTTTTGAAGCACGACTAACTGGTACTGTACGTGGAGAGGATGACAACAGGGACCCGCCAAGGTCATGGCAGTACGCAAGCAAGTGCCTCCTTATTTCAAGCCAATAAAAAATGGCTCCTCCTAGTGGATTTCTGACATCTGGGTCCCATGCCATTGTCAACGTAGTCAATAAACGAGAGAATTGCACAACGAGCGGCTCGCACCAGGGACCTAGCAGCTCGCCCGGTTATTTTTGTTTTGGGTTAATTTGATAAATGCCACTCCAAATCTGGTGTATCCGAGAAATGCCACTGCAATTTCCAAACTTTGAAAAATGCCATTTCATGCCATTTCTAGTGGCATTTTTTGAAGTTTGGAGTGGCGTTTTTCAAAGTTTGCAAACTGCAGTGGCGTTTTTCAAAGTTTGCAAAAATTGCAGTGGCATTTTTCAAAGTTTGGAAATTGCAGTGACATTTTTATGAATCGCCATAATTGGAGTGGAATTTATCTAATTTGTTTTTGAGACGGAAGCAGGGTGTCAACTGGGCTGTGCGGGACACTCTGGCCTGTCTAGACAACCTTTTCTTTTATGTTTACCACAGACCAGCCCAGTAGTTTTTTTTCTTTCTGAAAATGGCTAGCCCAATTCTTTTGTGATTTGTCAAGTAAGTCGCTTTATCAGGCCTGTTGGGCTGCAAATCTTTCAAGACGAGGAGAGCTTCATTCGGCTGGCCGAGAAAATGGCCTATCAGTAATGAGAAATGAGCTGTACATTTTTAAAACACATCAAACCGGCAATTATTTTCAAATATCTTTTTTTCATTTCGAGATTTTAAATTGCATTGATTTTTATGCGTGGACAATTTATTGGATTTTATATTGATATACATTTATTTTTAAAATCAGTCTGAATGTGACTCGAAATTTCAGGATTAAAAACAGTTCAGACCGCACCGACATATGCAAAATTTCGTATATTTTTTTAACCGTGGCCACAATATGGGCTGTAATGCTAACATAAAGAATATGGGCTCCAAAAAAACCCGTAAGAATTAGCAAATGGGCTGTAAATTATTTGAAATAATGGCAGATGGGCTGTATGCTGTTTCCACAGATTTGAGGCTTTCCACAGATGGCCTGTATACTGTTGGATGTCCATCCAACGGCCATCGTGCTTCTTCAATCTCTGCTCTTCCTGCTCCAGCCGCTCAAACAAGCGCCGGCGGGACTGCCTGCTCTCTCCTCCCCGCAGCCGGCTATGCTGCCGCGCAGGCCTCACCGCCCCACCGTACTCCCATCGCTGGCTAGCCATCCCTGTACTCACCCACACCTGCTGTTATTCTCCGGCGATGGCAGACGAACTAGTAAATCCTCGTACAGTCGTACTCCCCTCCGCGTGGGAAACAAAAACAATGGACAAGTCTTCCCTGCCTCCGTGTTGTTCCCTTCCTAGGCCTCGCCGTCGTCCACCACCCTGGTGCTCTTGGCGTGGCGTGGTCAGCATGGTCAACGACCACATGCATCTGAAGTGGACTGTACGTGGAGAGGCTGACAGCTGGGTCCACGGCCGCACGCAAGGAAATGCCTCCTTGTTATGCGCAAAATAATGATTTCCTCCACCTGACATCTGGGACCCACCGAAACGGCCTCTGTATTTCGTGAAAAAATGTTACCGCCGCCGACAGCTTGGACCCACCAGCTATATCTTCGCACGCAAGGAAGTGCCTCCTTATTACGCACAAAAAAAATGAATACACCCCCTGCTAGCTGGGACCCAGTATAGTGGGCCTACTAAGTTGACGGGGACGAAGGGCTTTGTCAACTTAGTCAATATGCATGATTCTAGCTCGACTGACCGTATGATGTCCATCCAACGGCCGTAGTGCGTCTTCAACCTCTGGTCTTCTTGCTCCAGCCGCCCAAAGCAGCGCCGGTCGTGCCACCTGCTCCTGCCTCCCGTGGCCGGCTGTGCTGCCGCGGAGGCCTCATCGCCCCCATACTACTCCCACCTCTGGCCAGGCCATCCCTCTACTCACCCACACCCCCTGTTATTCTGCGGCGACGGCAGCGCAGCCGAACCAGTGAACCCTCATACTCCTCTCCGCGTGGGCATCCACTGCCGCGTCTTCCCCGGCTCCGCGTCTGTGACGCCCCCAATTTGACCATACACTAATCATACACGCAAACGTGTACGATCAAGATCAGGGACTCACGGGAAGATATCACAACACAACTCTACAAATAAAATAAGTCATACAAGCATCATATTACAAGCCAGGGGCCTCGAAGGCTCGAATACAAGAGCTCGATCATAGACGAGTCAGCGGAAGCAACAATATCTGAGTACAGACATAAGTTAAACAAGTTTGCCTTAAGAAGGCTAGCACAAACTGGGATACAGATAGAAAGAGGCGCAGGCCTCCTGCCTGGGGTCCTCCTAAACTACTCCTGGTCGCCGTCAGCGGGCTGCACGTAGTAGTAGGCACCTCTCGAGTAGTAGTAGTCGTCGTCGAAGGTAGCATCTGGCTCCTGGGCTCCAACATCTGGTTGCGACAACCAGGTTGAAGGGATAGGAGGAAAAGAGGGAGAAAGCAACCATGAGTACTCATCCAAAGTACTCGCAAGCAAGGAGCTACACTACATATGTATGCATTGGTATCAACTGGGATAAGGCTATTATATGTGGACTGAACTGCAGAAAGCCGGGATAAGGGGGGATAGCTAGTCCTTTCGAAGACTACGCTTCTGGCAGCCTCCGTCTTGCAGCATGTAGAAGAGAGTAGACTGAAGACCTCCAAGTAGCATCGTATAGCATAATCCTAACCGATGATCCTCCCCTCGTCGCCCTGTGAGAGAGCGATCACCGGTTGTATCTGGCACTTGGAAGGGTGTGTTTTATTAAGTATCCGGTTCTAGTTGTCATAAGGTCAAGGTACAACTCCAAGTCGTCCTGTTACCGAAGATCACGGCTATTCGAATAGATTAACTTCCCTGCAGGGGTGCACCACATAACCCAACACGCTCGATCCCATTTGGCCGGACACACTTTTCTGGGTCATGCCCGGCCTCGGAAGATCAACACGTTGCAGCCCCACCTAGACCAACAGAGAGGTCAGCACGCCGGTCTAAACCTAAGCGCCCAGGGGTCTGGGCCCATCGCCCTTAGCACACTTGCACGTTGCGTGGGCGGCCGGAAGCAGACCTAGCCTAGTAGGCGTTCCAGTCCAATCCAGCGCGCTCCGCTCCATTGCTGACATCACGAAGGCTTCGGCTGATACCACGACGTCGAGTGCCCATAATTGTCCCCGCGTAGATGGTTAGTGCGTATAGGCCAGTAGCCAGACTCAGATCAAATACCAAGATCTCGTTAAACGTGTTAAGTATCTGCGAACGCCGACCAGGGCCAGGCCCACCTCTCTCCTAGGTGGTCTCAACCTGCCCTGTTGCTCCGCCTCAAAGTAACAGTCGGGGGCCGTCGGGAACCCAGGCCCACCTCTACCGGGATGGAGCCACCTGCCCCTTCAGCCCCCAACTCCGAACAGTACCACAGGTAATGTAACTGTGTAAAGTATATAGTATATGCCCGTGATCACCTCCCGAAGTGATCACGGCCCAGTAGTATAGCATGGCAGACGGACAAGAGTGTAGGGCCACTGATGGAACACTAGCATCCTATACTAAGCAGTAGGATAGCATGTAATGGTAACAACAGTAGTAGCAAGGACAGGCTATGCATCAGGATAGGAATAACGGAAAGCAGTAACATGCTACACTACTCTAATGCAAGCAGTATAGAGAAGAGTAGGCGATATCTGGTGATCAAAGGGGGGTGGCTTGCCTGGTTGCTCTGGCAAGAGAGAGGGGTCATCAACACCGTAGTCGTACTGGGGGTCTCCGGCAGTCTCGGGGTCTATCGGAAAGAAGTAACGGAGGGGGGACACAATAAATAACAGAGCAATCAATGTAACAAAAAGCAAGATGCTGCATTACATTGTGCTAGGGGTGACCTGACGCGGTACGAGGTGATACCGGTGAAGGAGGGAAACATTCGGGAAAATATCCCCGGTGTTTCGCGTTTTTGGACAGATGAACCGGAGGAGGAAAGTTGCGAGTTCGATAGGTTAGGGATGTGTGGCGGATGAACAGGCTGCGTATCCGTACTCCTCTCGTCGTTCTGAGCAACTTCCATGTACAAAGTTTTTTCATCCGAGTTACAGTTTATTTTCTATTAATTTATAAATATTTAATCATTTTCTAGATTTCCTGGATTCAATTCAATTCGAAATACATTTAAATAATAAATGCTATGGGTACACAGAAGTGTACCCAAAGAGGTGCTAGTGAAGCTGACAGGTGGGGCTTGTTGACTGGGTCAACTGCCCAGTCAGCAGAGGCTGACAGTGGGGTCCAGGGGCTGAGTCAGCAGTCCAGTTGACTGTTGAACTCTTCAGTGACACAAGTCATTAGAATTTGTTAATGGACTAATTAAGTGAATAGGGTCCACTAGTCATGGGGTTAAGACGCTAACCTAAGCACTAATCAATCCCTAATTAAACTCCTGTTAATCCTTAGCTAAAATAGGTCGGCCTCATCAGACAGAGTACCAGCCGTGGCTCACTGATGGTTGGGCACACATGTACGCACACGCGCACGGCGCCATGGACACAGCCAGATGCAGGCACAAGGTGAGCGCACCAGGGGCGGCCGGGAACAGCGATGGGCATGGCGCGCGGGTCGCTGCCAGCAAGTACGGGCCACAGTGGGCACCAGCGCACACAGGCAGTGGCGGCGACATCAGCAAGGAGCAGCAACATCAGGCAACAGCAGCGGCCGGCTACGACAGCGGGCGTCAGCAGCAGCAGAGCAGCGGTCAAGCCGTGAAGCAGCAGCACGGCTAGCAAGCAGCAGGACCGTGGCGGCGGACGGCTAAGGCGCGCGAGCCGCTGGGGGCGCGCGCGTACGTGGAAACTTGAGCATGGCCATGGACGAGGACATCCGAGCTCGGTGACGACGACAAACGGCGACGAACGGAAAGGGAAAAAGGGGGAATCGGTAGAGGAGCTCACTGTGTAGGCACACGAGGACCCGTTGATAGTTTAGGAGCATCAAGCGTCGCCGGATCCGAAGAAGATCGCCAGCAGCAGCCGTGGGGAGGATGAGGTCGATTCAGTCGATGCGGTGGCGCGGTGCTCGCGTTCTTCGGCACGGACGAAGCAGAGGGACGCAGCCGGTCTCCTGAACAAGGTCCTAGGCCAAGGGGTGGTCGGTGGGCGCGAGGAAGACGCCGGCCATGGCGACTGGTGGCGGTGGTCTCCTTCAGATCGGGAAGAGGGGCGAGTGTGGGGAAGAAGTGGGAGAGGCAAGTGGAGGGGAGGCGATGATGGCCGAGGGGGCTGCAGGGGGTGGCGTCCTTATCTTCCCCCGGCGGGAATGGCGAGGTGGTCGGGGACGACCGACGGGCGCGCCTCGGTCGGCTTCCCCTGTAGCGAGGTGGAAGGTGACTGAGTGGGGTTGGGCGCAGGTGGGGGGTGGCTGGGCCGTTGGACCGGCCTGGTGGGTGCAGAGGCCAGCTGGGCCGTGGCCCAGTGGGGGATTTCCTTTTGTTTTTGTTTATTTGTGTTTTCCTTTTTTTTTCTTTTTACTTATTTTTCCCTTCTGTTTTCATTTTAGTTCCACATTATTTTTACTTAGTAAAATATGACAACAGCTCCTAAAATAACGTTTCAAAATAACCCTCAGCCATAAAAGGCTTTAACCCAAAATAATGTAGTTTAGTATTTTATAAAATACCAAAGGCATTTAAATAATGTTTTAGTTAACACTTAAACTATTTTAGAGCATTCAAACCTTTTATAAAAGTGTGGTATTTCCACCGTAATTACCTATTGCATTATTTGCACAACCCGAACATTTTAGTTTTAATATTTGAAGATCTTACTGTTTGACTTGATTTTGATTTTTAATTTGGGTTTCGAATCAACGCGAGATCGACAATAGTAATCGTGGTGACATGGCATCATTAACGGAGGTTTTACTGTAGCTTGATTACCGGGCGTCACAGCGTCGTCCCCTTCCTAGGCCTCGCCGTCGTCCACCGCCGTGGTGCTGTCAGCGCGGCGTGGTCAATGTGGTCAACGACCGAATTACATCGGAAGAATACTGTACGTGGAGAGGCTGACAGCTGGGTCCACGACAGCCGCAAGGAAGTGCCTCCTTATTACGTGAAAAATAATTATTCCTCCACCTAACAGCAGGGACCCATCGGACGCCCACCAGTATATCGTGAAAAAACATTTGCCCCTGACTGCTGGGACCCACCCGACGGGCCACCGTATTTCGTGAAAAAAACGTTCCCCCTGCTATCAGCTCGGACCCACCGGAAGTGCCTCCTTATTACGCACAAAAAAATGAATACCCCCTGCTAGCTGGGACCCACCTTGGTGGGAGGCTGACTTGTGGGCCTACTAAGTTGACGAGGATGGAGGGCTATGTCAACTTAGTCAATATGCACGATTCTAGCTCCAGTGACCGCACGATGTCCATCCAACGATCGTAGTGCTTCTTCAACCTCTGGTCTTCTTGCTCCAGCCGCCCAAACCAGCATCGGTCGTGCCTCGTGCTCCTGCCTCACGTGGCCGGCTGTGATGCGGCGGAGGCCTCACCGCCCCCTAGTACTCCCACCGCTGGCCAGGCCATCCCTCTACTCACCCGCACCCCCTATTATTCTGCGGCGATGACAGCCTCACACCGCAGTGAACCAGTGAACCCTCGTACTCCTCTACGCATGGGCATCCACTGCCGCGTCTTCCCCGGCTCCGCGTCGTCCCCTTCCAAGGTCTCGCCATCGTCCACCGCCCTAGTGCTCTCGGCGCGGCGCGGTCAACGTGGTCAAGGAATGGCTTCCATCGGACGTGGACTATACATGGAGAGGCTGACAGCTGGGTCCACAGCCGCAGCAAGAAAGTGCCTCCTTATTACGTGCAAAATAATTATTCCTCCACCTGACAGCGGGGACCCACCGGACGGGCCACCGTATTTCACAAAAAAACGTTTGCCCCTGACTGCTGGGACCAACCAGCTACATCTTCGCACGCAAGGAAGTGCCTGACAGTCGGGACCCACCTGGTCGAAGCATACGTAGCATTGTCATTCTGGTCGCGAACATGTACGTACATATATACTGGTGGATGTAGAGGCGCGCACGTGTAGTAGTAGAGGCACGCACATAGCATGTACACGTACATACAACGGCCAGGGTGCAAGAAAGAAAATACGGCCACGTATGTGTACATACGGGCGGGGTCTCGAACGCCTACTCGCGCATACGTACGGCCAGGGCTCGTGTACATGGCTGGGTCGGAACGGAGAAACAACGTCGTCGTCGTGTTCATGGGGAGGCAACAGAATGCGTCGTGTTCATGGGGAGGCAATGTAATGCATCGTGTTCATCGGGAGGGCTTGGACGGAACAGGCGATGGAAACGAGGCCTGGCGTACCGCAGAACGGAGGAAACGGCCTTGTGTTCGACCAGCCATGTTCGAAACGGGATCCTGTTGATCGGGAGGGGTCTGGCGTACCGCAAAACGGAGGAAACGGACCTCCTACGGTCGAAACGGGGGTCCTGTTCATCGGGAGGGGTGTGGCGTACCGCAAAACGGAGGAAACAGACTTGTGTTGGAGCGCTACGGTCGAAACGGGGGTCCTGTTCATCGGGAGGGGTGTGGCGTACCACAAAATGGGACTCCACGGGATACTGTTCAACTCCACCGTCGACCCCCTCCAGCCTCCACAAGCTACTGTCCATCCACCGTCGACCTCCTCCAGCCTCCACCTGTGACTGTTCATCCACGGGCTCTTGTTCATCCAGCCTCCACCACGCGCTACTCCACCGGCTACTGTTCAACCAGCCCTCTCCACGGGCTCCTGTTCAACCACCCCTCCACGGGCTACTGTTCATCCTGCCCTCCACCATCTAATGTTCATCCAGCCCTCCACGGGGTCCTGTTCATCCAGCCCCAACCGGCTTGATCGATCGGGGTCCTGTTCATCCAGAGGCAACACCACGGGGTCCTGTTCATCCACCCCCACCGGGAATTGTTCATCCAAACTTCCCGCAACGCTCACTGTTCATCCAGAGGCAGCATCGATCGGCTTCAGTTAGCAGTAGTAGCGAAGGAATCGCTCGATCTGGTTCAGTTAACATCCAGCGATCGATCGCTCGGGTTCAGTAACGCGTAGCCTGCAGTGCAATCGCTCGGGTTCAGTTAGAGCCCAACGCCTCGCTCGGGTTCAGTTAGAGCCAACGCCTCGCACACACGCGCGTACGTGTACAAGAGAAGCGCGCATCGCTCGGCCCCCGACCTCCCACTGTAACCGGGAACTCCCCGAAATTTCCCCCCCTCGCTTCTACCACGGTTTTTTCTATCATGGACGGCCCAAAGAATGTCATGCAGCTGCGTCTCCGGCCCGCCCAGGACGAAAAGCCCATTTTCTATCATGATTTTTTGTCAAAGAAGTAGGAGCCCACCACATCTATGATGATACCGGGTTTTTTCACAATTATCGTCATAGAAGTGTCATATGTATGACATAATTTTTTTTCGTTCGGCCCAAAATGTCACGGATGTGTCTTTTTTTGTAATGTGTGTGATTGCTACTCTGTTATAAATCCTTTGAAGTAATGTGTGTGTCAGCATCACCGACCCAGGGATGACACTTACGCACAGAGATTCGACCGTTTGAGAATGGACCGTGGAGCAGTTCCTAGCCAGGGTGACAAAGGGAGCTCGGATCACTGAGGACCAGTGTCCCAAGGACACTTTGTATTTTTAGTTGTACTTCGGAATGCCAAAGTGAGCAAGATGTAAGGACATGCTTTTGTTTAAAATGAATACGGCTTTATATTCCAACGTGTGAATGTGTTTATATTTTTTTGACTCCTGTGTGGCTGATGTAAACTGAAAGCAACCAGTCATCAGCTTCAGCCCCTTTGTACAGGATACGAAGGGTGTTCCATATGCAGTCTCAACCCTTAGCAGACGTCTCGGTTACTGAAGGCGGTCCGTGCAGATGAGACAAGGCAATCAGACTATATTGGTTTAGTAGCTTTCACTTGGTTCTAATGTTGGGGAATGTAGCATGCAATTTCAAAAATTTCCTAAGCTCACCCAAGATCTATCTAGGAGATGCATATCAATGAGAGGGGGAGAGTGTGTGCACGTACCCTCGTAGACCAAAAGCGGAAGCGTTAGCTTAATGCGGTTGATGTAGTCGAACGTCTTCTCGATTCAACCGATCAAGCACCGAACGTACGGCACCTCCGAGTTCTGCACACGTTCAGCTCGATGACGTCCCTAGAACTCTTGATCCAGCAACGTGTCGAGGGAGAGTTTCGTCAGCACGACGGCGTGGTGACGGTGATGGTGATGTGATCTGCGCAGGGCTTCGCCTAAGCACTACGACAATATGACCAGAGGAGCAAACTATGGAGGGGGGCACTTCACACGGCTAAGAAAAAATTGATGTGCTTAGAGGTGCCCCCCTTCCCTTGTATATAAAGGATGGAGAGGGGAGGAGGCCGGCCTAGGGCGCGCCAAGTGGGAGGAGTCCCACTTGGACCCCTAGTCCAATTCGCCCCCCTTTCCTTTTACCGGAAGGGGAAATGGGGGAGGAGTAGGAGGAGGAGAAGGAAAGGGGGGCCGCGCCCCCTCCCCTTATCCAATTCGGACTCCCCATGGGGGGGAGGGCGCCACCCCTTGTGGGCTGCCTCCCCTCCCCTCTATGGCCCATATCTTTCCCCTCGGGGTTCCGGTAACCCCCCGGTACTCCGATAAAAACCCGAAACACTTCGGAACCATTCCGGTGTCCGAATACTATTGTACAATATATCAATCTTTACCTCTCGACCCTTTAGAGACTCCTCGTCATGTCCGTGATCTCATCCGGGACTCCTAACAGTCTTCGGTCACCAAAACACATAACTCATAATATAAACCGTCATTGAACGTTAAGCATGCGGCCCTACGGGTTCGAGAACTATGTAGACATGACCAAGAAACATCTCCGATCAATAACCAACAGCGGAACCTGGATGCTCATATTGGTTCCTACATATTCTACAAAGATCTTTATCGGTCAAACCGCAATGACAACATACATTATTCCCTTTGTCATCGGTATGTTACTTGCCCGAGATTCGATCGTCGGTATCTTCATACCTAGTTCAATCTCGTTACTGGCAAGTCTCTTTACTCGTTCCGTAATGTATCATCCCGCAACTAACTCATTAGTCACATTGCTTGCAAGGCTTATCGTGATGTGCATTACCGAGAGGGCCAGAGATACCTCTCCGATACTCGGAGTGACAAATCCTAATCTCCATCTATGCCAACCCAACAAACACCTTCAGAGACACCTATAGAGCATCTTTATAATCACCTAGTTACTTTGTGATGTTTGATAGTACACAAGGTGTTCCTCCAGTATTTGGGAGTTGCATAATCTCATAGTCAAAGGAATATGTATAAGTCATGAAGAAAGCAATAGCAATAAAACTTAACGGTCATTATGCTAAGCTAATGGGTGGGTCTTGTCCATCACATCATTCTCCTAATGATGTGATCCCGTTCATCAAATGACAACACATGTCTATGGTCAGGAAACTTAACCATCTTTGATTAATGAGCTAGTCAAGTAGAGGCATACTAGGGACACTTTGTTTTGTCTATGTATTCACACATGTATCAAATTTCTGGTTAATACAATCCTAGCATGAATAATAAACATTTATCATGATATAAGGAAATATAAATAACAACTTTATTATTGCCTCTAGGGCATATTTCCTTCAGTCTCCCACTTGCACTGGAGTCAATAATCTAGATTACATTGTAATGATTCTAACACCCATGGAGTCTTGGTGCTGATCACGTTTTTCTCGCGGAAGAGGCTTAGTCAACGGGTTTGCAACATTCAGATCCGTTTGTATTTTGCAAATCTCTATGTCTCCCTCCTTGACTTGATCATGGATGAGTTGAAGCGTCTCTTGATGTGTTTGGTCCTCTTGTGAAACCTGGATTCCTTCACGAAGGCAATTGCTCCAGTATTGTCACAAAATATTTTCATTAGATCCGATGCACTAGGTATTACACCTAGATCGGATATGAACTCCTTCAGCCACACTCCTTCATTTACTGCTTCCGAAGAAGCTATGTACTCCGCTTCACACATAGATCCCGCCACGACGCTTTGCTTGGAACTGCACCAATTGACAGCTCCACCATTCAATATAAATACATATCCGGTTTGTGACATAGAGTCATTCGAATCAGTGTCAAAGCTAGCATCGACATAACCATTTATGATGAGCTCTTTCTCACCCCCATAAACGAGAAACATATCCTTAGTCCTTTTCAGGTACTTCAGGATGTTCTTGACCTCTATCCAGTGATCCACTCCTGGATTACTTTGGTACCTCCCCACTAAACTTATAGCAAGGGACACATCAGGTCTGGTACACAACATTGCATACATGATAGAACCTATGGCTGAGGTAGAGGGAATGACTTTCATTTTCTCTCTATCTTCTGTAGTGGTCGGACATTGAGTCTGACTCAACTTCACACCTTGTAACACAGGCAAGAACCCTTTCTTTGACTGATCCATTTTGAACTTCTTCAAAACTTTATCAAGGTATGTGCTTTGATCTATCTCTATAGATCTTGATGCCCAATATATAAGCAACTTCACCGAGGTCTTTCATTCAAAAATTCTTAGTCAAGTATCCTTTTATGCTATCCAGAAATTCTATATCATTTCCAATCAACAATATGTCGTCCACATATAATATTAGAAATGCTACAGATGTCCCACTCACTTTCTTGTAATACATGCTTCACCATAAGTCTGTTTAAAAAACCATATGCTTTGATCACCTCATCAAAGCATATACTCCAACTCCGAGATGCTTGCACCAGTCCATAGATGGATCGCTGGAGTTTGCACACTTTGTTAGCACCTTTAGGATCGACAAAACCTTCTGGTTGCATCATATAGAACTCTACTTTAAGAAATCCATTAAGGAATGCCGTTTTTGACATCCGTTTGCCAGATTTCATAAAATGTGGCAATTGCTAACATGATTCGGACAGATCTAAGCACCGCTACGAGTGAGAAAATCTCATCATAGTCAACACCTTGAACTTGTCGAATACCTTCTGCGACAAGTCGAGCTTTGTAGATAGTAACACTACCACCAGTGTCCGTCTTCCTCTTGAAGATCCATTTATTCTCAATGGCTTGCCGATCATCAGGCAAGTCCACCAAAGTCCACACTTTGTCCTCATACATGGATCCTATCTCATATTTCATGGCCTCAAGCCATTTATCGGAATCTGGGCTCATCATCGCTTCCTCATAGTTCGTAGGTTCATCATGGTCTAGTAACATGACTTGCAGAACAGGATTACCGTACCACTCTGGTGCAGAACGTACTCTGGTTGACCTACGAGGTTCGGTAGTAACTTGATCTGAAGTTTCATGATCATCATCATTAGCTTCCTCACTAATTGGTGTAGGCATCACCGGAATAGTTTTTTGTGATAAACTACTTTCCAATTCAAGAGAAGGTACAATTACCTCATCAAGTTCTACTTTTCTCCCACTCACTTCTTTCGAGAGAAACTCCTTCTCTAGAAAGGATCCATTCTTAGCAACGATTATCTTGCCTCCGGATCTGTGATAGAAGGTGTACCCAACAGCTTCTTTTGGGTATCCTATGAAGACGCACTTCTCTGATTTGGGTTCGAACTTCTTAGGCTGAAGCTTTTTCAAATAAGCATCGCAACCCCAAACTTTAAGAAACGACAGCTTAGGTTTCTTGCCAAACCACAGTTCATACAGTGTCGTCTCAACGGATTTAGATGGTGCCCTATTTAACGTGAATGCAGCTGTCTCTAATGCATAACCCCAAAATGATAGTGGTAAAACGATAAGAGACATCATAGATCGCACCATATCTAATAAAGTACGGTTACGACATTCGGACACACCATTATGATGTGGTGTTTCAGGTGGCGTGAGTTGCGAAACTATTCCACACTGTTTTAAATGAAGACCAAACTCGTAACTCAAATATTCGCCTCCGCGATCAGATTGTAGAAACTTTATTTTCTTGTTACGATGATTTTCCACTTCACTCTGAAATTCTTTGAACTTTTCAAATGTTTCAGACTTGTGTTTCATTAAGTAGATATACCCATATCTGCTCAAATCATTTGTGAAGGTCAGAAAATAACGATACCCGCCGCGAGCCTCAACACTCATCGGACTGCATACATCAGTATGTATTATTTCCAATAAGTCAGTGGCTCGCTCCATTGTTCCGGAGAACGGAGTCTTAGTAATCTTTCCCATGAGGCATGGTTCACAAGCATCAAGTGATTCATAATCAAGTGATTCCAAAAGCCCATCCGCATGGAGTTTCTTCATGCGCTTTACACCAATATGACCTAAACGGCAGTGCCACAAATATGTTGCACTATCATTATTAACTTTGCATCTTTTGGCATCAATATTATGAATATGTGTATCACCACGATCGAGATTCAACAAAAATAGACCACTCATCAAGGGTGCATGACCATAAAAGATATTACTCATATAAATAGACCGGCCATTATTATCCGATTTAAATGAATAACCGTCTCGCATCAAACAAGATCCAGATATAATGTTCATGCTCAACGCAGGCACCAAATAACAATTATTTAGGTCTAAAACTAACACCGAAGGTATATGTAGAGGTAGCGTGCCGACGACAATCACATCGACCTTGGAACCATTTCCGAGGCGCATCGTCACCTCGTCCTTAGCCAATCTTCGTTTAATCCGTAACCCCTGTTTCGAGTTGCAAATATGAGCAACGGAACCAGTATCAAACACCCAGGCGCTACTACAAGCATTAGTAAGGTACACATCAATAACATGTATGTCAAATATACCTTTCACTTTGCCATCCTTCTTATCCGCCAAATACTTGGGGTAGTCCCTTTGCAGTAGAAGCACTCAGTTTCAAGCTTAGGTCCAGACGTGGGCTTCTTCCCGGGAGTAGCAACTTGCTTGCTATTATTCTTGAAGTTCCCCTTCTTTCCTTTGCCCCTTTTCTTGAAACTAGTGGTCTAGTTAACCATCAACACATGATGCTCCTTCTTGATTTCTACCTCTGCATCCTTGAGCATTGCGAAGAGCTCGGGAATCGTCTTGTTCATCCCTTGCATGTTATAGTTCATCACGAAGCCTTTATAGCTTGGTGGCAGTGATTGAAGAACTCTGTCAATGACACTATAATCCAGAAGATTAACTCCCAGCTGAGTCAAGTGGTTATGGTACCCAGACATTCTGAGTATGTGTTCATTGAAAGAACTATTCTCCTCCATCTTGCAGCTACAGAACTTTTTGGAGACTTCATATCTCTCAACTCAGGCATTTGCTTGAAATATTAACTCCTAGAACATCTCAGATGCTCCATGACATTCAAAACGTTTTTGAAGTCCCGATTCTAAGCTGTAAAGCATGGCACACTGAACTATCGAGTAGTCATCATATTTAGCTTGCCAGACGTTCATAACGTCAACAGTTGCTCCTGTAGAAGGCCTTGCACCTAGCGGTGCATTGTAACATCCCGGATGTAACATTCTATAATTGTAACTCCAACTCTTGTCATTTCCGGCAATGTTATATGTGATATCCTCCGTGGTTGGGTTTTGTCCTCGTTTGCATTTTGTTCATGTCATGCATTTCATCTCATGTCATCATGTGCATATCATTTGTATTCGTGTTCGTCCCATGCATCCAGTCATTTTCCCCATTGTACGTTTTAGAACCCGACACTCACACATGCACCTGTTGCACCTCTCAGATCTCGTTTCGTGAGCGGGAGAAAAACGTTCTCGAAATGGGCCAAGATTTGTCGAGTGGCCTTGGTACACCACCGGTAGGCCACCTATCAAATTTCGTCCCATTTGGAGGTCGTTTCATGCCCCACCGGTTAACCATGTAACCGCCGAAACCCCTCTCTTTGTAGCCCAACACCCCTCCACAACAGCCCACTAGCCCATCTAAACCCCCTCCATGCTCTCCGTCGTTGGATCACGATCGTGTGGGCGAAAACCGCACCTCAATAGCCCTCTCCTAGCTAAGTTGGGACACCCCTGCAGGGTTTAAACTTTCGAGAGCCGTGCCCGCGGTTATGTGGCAGATGGGAGTTTTTTAATATCCGGTTGTAGAGAACTTGACACTTGTCTTAATTAAAATGCGCCAACCGCGTGTGTAATTGATACGTCTCCAACGTATCTATAATTTTTGATTGCTCCATGCTATATTATCTACTGTTTTGGACATTATTGGGCTTTATTTTCCACTTTTATATTATTTTTGGGACTAACCTATTAACCGAAGGCCCAGCCCAGAATTGCTATTTTTTTGCCTATTTTAGGGTTTCGAAGAAAAGGAATATCAAACGGAGTCCAAACGGAATGAAACCTTCGGGAACGTGATTTTCTCACCGAACATGATCCAGGAGACTTGGACCCTACGTCAAGAAACAAAGGAGGATGCCATGAGGTAGGGGGGGCGTGCCTACCCCCCAGGCGCGCCCTCCACCCTCGCGGGTCCCCCTTTTGCTCCACCGACGTACTCCTTCCTCCTATATATATATACCTATGTACCCCCAAACGATCAGATACGGAGCCAAAACCCTAATTCCACCGCCGTAACTTTCTGTATCCACGAGATCCCATCTTGGGGCCTGTTCCGGAGCTTCGCCGGAGGGGGTATCCATCACGGAGGGCTTCTACATCAACACCATAGCCTCTCCAATGAAGTGTGAGTAGTTTACCTCAGACCTTCGGGTCCATAGTTATTAGCTAGATGGCTTCTTCTCTCCTTTTGGATCTCAATACAATGTTCTCCCCCTCTCTTATGGAGATCTATTCGATGTAATCTTCTTTTTGCGGTGTGTTTGTTGAGACCGATGAATTGTGGGTTTATGATCAAGTTTATCTATGAACAATATTTGAATCTTCTCTGAATTCTTTTATGTATGATTGGTTATCTTTGCAAGTCTCTTCGAATTATCAGTTTGGTTTGGCCTAGTAGATTGATCTTTCTTGCAATGGGAGAAGTGCTTAGCTTTGGGTTCAATCTTGCGGTGTCCTTTCCCAGTGACAGTAGGGGCAGCAAGGCACGTATTGTATTGTTGCCATCGAGGATAACAAGATGGGTTTTTTTTATCATATTGCATGAATTTATCCCTCTACATCATGTCATCTTGCTTAAGGCGTTACTCTGTTTTCTTGAACTTAATACTCTAGATGCATGCTGGATAGCAGTCGATGAGTGGAGTAATAGTAGTAGATGCAGGCAGGAGTCAGTCTACTTGTCTCGGACGTGATGCCCATATACATGATCATACCTAGATATTCTCATAACTATGCTCAGTTCTATCAATTGCTCAACTGTAATTCGTTCACCCACCGTAAAATACTTATGCTCTTGAGAGAAGCCACTAGTGAAACCTATGGCCCCCGGGTCTATCTTCATCATATTAATCATCCAATACTTAGTTATTTCCTTTGCTTTTACTTTGCCTTTATTTTACTTTGCATCTTTATCACAAAAATACCAAAAATATTATCTTATCATATCTATCAGATCTCACTCTCGTAAGTGACCGTGAAGGGATTGACAACCCCTTATCGCGTTGGTTGCGAGGAGTTATTTGCTTTGTGCAGGTACTAGGGGACGCGCGCGCAACCTCCTACTGGATTGATACCTTGGTTCTCAAAAACTGAGGGAAATACTTATGCTACTTTGCTGCATCATCCTTTCCTCTTCGGGGAAATCCAACGCAGTGCTCAAGAGGTAGCAGTAACCGTGATGGTCTCTTTTCAAAGAGGTTCGGGAAGAGAACACGGTGGGGTTATGTTTGAACGTAAGTAGTTCAGGATCACTTCTTGGTCACTTCTATCTCAGCGTCCGTTGCGTAGTTTATCATCTTACCCTTGTACTCGTATGTTAGCCACCATATTTGCTTAGTACTTGCTGCAACTCCACCATATATCCCCACCTTACCTTTAAGCTTAAATAGTCTTGCTATCGCGGGTTTTGAGATTGTTGAGTCCTCGTGACTCACCATATACTACAAACACAGTTGCAGGTACCAACGAGATTGATGCAGGTGATGCCACTGAACTCAAGTGGGAGTTCGACGAAGACCTTGGCCATTACTACGTTTCCTTTCTAGACGATTAGTAGTGGTGCCCAGTAGGGTCGATCAGGACGTAGCATGGGTGGTTGTTTTATTCGTTTGATTGCGTCCGTAGTCGGACTTTGTGTTCATCTTGAATGATTGTATAACTTGATGTTATTTGTGTGACATTGTGGCGATTGTAAGCCAAAGCTCGTATTCTATCTATTCAGTACATGAGATGAGCAAAGATACAACTGATACGTCCATTTTGCATCATGATTTTATATCAATATTTATTGCATTATGGGCTGTTATTACACATTATGTCACAATACTTATGCCTATTCTATCTTATTTTACAAGGTTTACATAAAGAGGGAGAATGCCGGCAGCTGTGATTCTGGCTGGAAAAGGAGAAAATATTAGAGACCTATTCTGCACAGCTCCAAAAGTTCTAAAACTTCACGAATAATGTTTTCCAAATATATAAAAAACATTGAGCGCAAGAACTTCACCAGGGGGCCACACCCTGCCCACGAGGGTGGGGGCGCGCCCTACCCCCCTGGGCGCACCCCCTACCTCGTGGCCCCCCTGGTGGCCCTCTGGTGACCATCTTCTGCTATATGGACTCTTTCAATGGAAAAAAATCATAAGCCATCTTCTCGGACGAAACTCCGCCGCCACGAGGCGGAACCTTGGCGGAGCCAATCTAGGGTTCTGGCGGGGCTGTTCTGCCGGGGAAACTTCCCTCCCGGAGGGGGAAATCATCGCCATCATCATCACCAACGCTCCTCTCATCGGGAGAGGGCAATCTTCATCAACATCTTCATCAGCACCATCTCATCTCAAAACCCTAGTTCATCTCTTGTATCCAATTCTTGTCTCCAAGTCCGAGATTGGTGCTAGTAGGTTGCTAGTAGTGTTAATTACTCCTTGTAGTTGATGCTAGTTGGTTTAATTGGTGGAAGATCATATGTTCAGATCCTATATGCACATTAATACCCCTCTGATTATTAACATGTTTATTCTTTGTGAGTAGTTACTTTTGTTCCTGAGGACATGGGAGAAGTCTTGCTATTAGTAGTCATGTGAATTTGGTATTCGTTCGATATTTTGATGAGATGTATGTTGTATCACCACCGTCTCCTCCAACAAAGAAGAATTGAGTATCTGGTATGGGCACTCCACTTGGCAACTGCCAAGCTTGGGGGAGTGCCCCGGTATCGTATCACCATCAATTTTATCTTTAACGTTTTTCTTAGTTTGATCCTTTTGGTAATATTTTGATCTAGTAGAATAAAAGTTCTTAGTATGATCTAGTCGTGAGTTTTGCTTTATTATCCTTCTATGTAATCGAGTCCGTGAGCTATATAATAAATATTAGTGTTGAGTCAAGGGCTTGCTTATTTTTGCCATGATCCTAAGTGAATAAAAGAAAAGAGAAAGAAATAAAAAGAAACAAAGAGATCATATGAGTCTTATGGAGAGTAATGAGCTCACATAGAAAGAGTATGATGAATAAAAGTTATTGAGGGTTGACAAACATAGTTTTGGTCATCGCTGCAATTAATAGGAAGTAATAAAGAAAGAGAGGTCTTCACATATGAATATACTATCTTGGACATCTTTTATGATTGTGAGCACTCATTAAAATATGACATGCTAAAGAGTTGACATCGGACAAGGAAGACAACATAATGGCTTATGTTTTCTTACATCTGAAATAAATTATATTGTCTTGGATCCTCCAACATGTTGAGCTTGCCTTTCTCCCTCATGCTAGCCAAATTCATTGCGTCAAGTAGAGATACTACTTGTGCTTCCAAATACCCTTAAACCAGTTTTTCCATGAGAGTCCACCATACCTACCTATGGATTGAGTAAGACCCATCAAGTAAGTTGTCATCAGTGCAAGCAATAAAAATTGCTCTCTAAATATGTATGATTGATTGGTGTGGTAGAAATAAGCTTTATACAATCGTGTGATATGGAAGTAATAAAAGCGACATACTGCATAATAAAGGTCCATATCACAAGTGGCAATATAAAGTGATGTTCTTTCACATTAGGATTTTGTGCATCCAACCATAAAATCTCATGACAACCTCTGCTTCCTATGCGAAGGGCTTATATTTTACTTTTATCTCCTTTACTGCAAAAGAGTCATGGTGATCTTCACCCTTCCTTTTTACATTTTATCCTTTGGCAAGCACAATATGTTGGAAAGATCCCGGTATATATGGCTAATTGGATGTGGGTTTTCATGAACTATTAATGTTGATGTCGGTGTCAAAACCGGCGGATCTCGGGTAGGGGGACCCGAACTGTGCGTCTAGGCGGATGGTAACAGGAGGCAGGGGACACGATGTTTTACCCAGGTCCAGGCCCTCTTGATGGAGGTAAAACCCTACGTCCCGCTTGATTAATATTGATGATATGGGTAGTACAAGAGTAGATCTACCACAAGATCAGAGAGGCTAAACCCTAGAAGCTAGCCTATGGTATGATTGTATGTTGTCCTACGGACTAAAACCCTCCGGTTTATATAGACACCGGAGGGGGCTAGGGTTACACAAGGTCGGTTACAAAGGAGGAGATATACATATTCGTATTGCCTAGCTTGCCTTCCACGCCAAGTATAGTCCCATCCGGACACGAGACGAAGTCTTCAATCTTGTATCTTCATAGTCTAATAGTCCAGCCAAAGGATATAGTGCGGCTGTCCGGAGACCCCCTAATCCAGGACTCCCTCAGTAGCCCCTGAACCAGGCTTTAATGACGATGAGTCCGGCGCGCAGTGTTGTCTTCGACATTGCAAGGTGGGTTCCTCCACCGAATACACCTCAGAAGAATCTGAATACAAGGATAGTGTCCGACCCTGCAAAATAAGTTCCACATACCACCGTAGAGAGAATAATATTTCCACAAATCTAATCTGCTGACACGTTTAGGCAGCATGACATCATGCCATGGCTCGGCGATTATTCGAACCATTTTTCTTTAACTAGCCCCGCACATAACGTGAGGCAGTTTCTTGACACATCTTGTCAAAGCAGAGATCGTGTTCCCCTTATTACGGGATTCTCATCAATACGGACGTGGGTAACCCAAACGTGCCTAGGACTCCTAGATTTTAGGCAAGTCCCAAACGGCCACGGGGAGGACGCTTGATATTCACCCTCTTTATAAAGGGACAAGGCTTTTACTTTTTCCCTCTCGTGCTCAATCGAATCCTTCCCCCGCCTCGAGTTCTAACACCCAAAGCCTAGGTCAGGCGCTCCGGATCTTCAATCATGTCCGGATCCAGCCTTCAGGGCCGGTGGATGCCCTCCTCCGTCACGGAAGAGGATATCAAGAAATTGAGGGAGGCAAGGTACCTGACCGCCGAAGTCTCACATCGGCTGCCCGCCCGAGGGCAGGTCGTCCCTACTCCTGAACCCAACGAAGACGTCGTGTTCATCTCCCACTTCCTCCGAAGACTAGGCCTCGCTCTGGATCCCTTCGTAAGGGGTTTGATGTTCTATTACGGGCTTGATTTCCATGATCTAGCCCGGATTCCTTTCTCCACATATCGGCTTTTATTGTCGTATGTGAGGCCTTCCTCCGCATTACCCCTCACTTCGGCCTGTGGCTCAAGACCTTTGATGTGAAGCCGAAGATGGTCGAAGGGCAGTATGCAGCGTGCGGAGGCGCATTAATAAGCAAGATTGTAGGAACTCCGTCGCCAAAAGGTTCCTTTCCAGAGGTGTCTGGATTATGGCAACGGGAGTGGTTCTACATCACCGCTCCCAGAAGTGCCAAGTGGGTAGCTCCCCCCGCCTTTCGCTCGGGCCCTCCACTACAACTAATGTCATGGATCAGCAGGGGGCTGAGCTGGGGTCCAGCCAAGGATGTGCCCGTATTGCTGAGCCGCATCCGGGATCTCTTTGAGGGAGATTTTAATTTGATTATGGTAATGCAAGTCATGCTGGTTCGTCGAGTCCAGCCTTGCAAACGCCGGCCCCTTCGCTTGTGGGAATTCAACCCAGAAGGATCGCGCGCTATTCAGAGTTTCCTCGGCCTGACGCACGAGGAGATGTATAAATCATTCTTCGAACCTCAAATAGAGTGTCCGAATACTACCGAGGATGTGGGCCTGAGCAGCAACCGCTCCGCTGACCAGGTAAGTAATCCTCTAGTCGAACACCCCATCTTTCATTTATCATGACGTCATTCTGAGAAATCGCTCTTCGACCAGGACTGGCTAACGAAGGCGAAGATGATTCGGTGTTCGGCCCCCCTTCATGAGGGTTTGGACAATCCGGTACTCGACAAGATGCTCGAGCTAGCACCTTGCCCGGAGCCCTCAAAGGAAGATAAAGGGGAGAATAATGAGGGCGAAAGCGGGCCCCCATCGCTACCAATTCCAACCGAGGGAATGAGCGCCTCGATGAGGGAGGATAACCAAGGGGAAGATTCTGACCTTCTCTCACTCCGAGGAAGGAAGAGGACTGCCTCTGAAGATCCAGAAACCAAGGCCTCCAAACGGGAGAAGAAGTCTCCAACAGAGGGTCCTGCCTTGGGGGGTGCTCTTGCCGCACAAAGTCCGCGCGGGGATCAGCCCTCTAACGAGCCGTAAGTGATCAAAAAATACTTATTAGTAGAGATATTCTACCTTAATTCCGAGGAAAATAACCCGAGCGTTTGTCCTGCAGTTCGAATATTAGCCCTTCTCAACAGAGCTCGTCTTCAGGGGACCTTCTTCCGGAGATGATGGAGAGCGAAACGCCTCCCCCGGACTCCCCCGCTCAAGAAGCGGGTGACCTTGAAGTGTCGTCACGGAGGGCCTCTCCGAATCCGGTGAGGCCAGAAGATAATCCTGTAGTCTCCCGAAGTCCCCAGCATCCGGCTCTTAAAGAAGGCGAACAAGAGAGTCCGGCGCCGTTTGGTATGCGGTCGGACGCACTGAGGGATCTGTTGAAGCGAGCGACCATCTTGGAAGAACACCGTACATTAATGAGTACGGTGATGGAAAGGATTTCGTCCGCCGAAAGCGGGTTGCATGACGCCTTTATGTGTCTACTAACGGGCTTTGAGGTACGTAAAATGATATACCTTTGTAATAGTACCATACATTTTTAGGTGTGCCCTGTGTAGATAGTAGCCCCTCAGACTCTGGTTGTCACTGAGAATGGCGGAAAGCAGAGGATCGTAGTCCCAGGTAATAGCCATACCGCTTTAATGTGTAGGTAGTGGAAGCTTCGGTGGCTAGACAGACTCATGAGTTTGCCGAACTAAAGCGGCAATCGGATGTGGTGGATGCTGACATCGAGCTTGTTAACAAGAGGCTTGACGAGGCATAGGGTAAGTGATATTTTCTGGTGAATGTCACATAGTAAGAGCAGCGTGATGCCAGTATTTTAACATTTTGTGATTGCAGATGGAGCTGCCACCGTGGAAACCCTTCGGGCGGAACTTACCCGAGCCAAAGAACAAGCAAGAAGTAGTAATGCGGCTGCTTTGAAGGCGGCCGAAGAGTTAAGAGCCGAGAAGGCCGCGCATTGCGAGAGCAAAGAGAAGATGGCCGTAAAGTTAAAAGACACTGCCGACCGTTGCCAATTCCTAGAAGAAGAAAACCGAGCGAAGGCAACTGACCTTGAAAAGGCCATGATGGCGACCAAAGACACCCGTTCTGCCATGAGAGCGAAGAAGGAGGAGCTGCGTGAAGTTGGTGATATTGTGGCTGGGAAGCCTTTTTTGCTGCGGAGGAAGTTCGGAGATCCGCGGTATGCCCCTCTGGATCGGCTGTGGAGTTCGGCAGACGCATATCTGGATTTGACGGCGAGTGCTGTCGATGCGGCCGAATATGTAACGCCCCGGACATACCCACCGGTGGTCGTCACTCCTGGCGGGATCTAGACTGGCCCCACAGATCAATACTAGTCTTTTCTGTGCACTTTGTCCTCACTCATGCGCACCCGGGAGCAACTTCCCGGTCGGTCACCCATCCTAACACTACTCCAAGCTGAGCACGCTTAACTTTGGAGTTCTGTCCGAATGGGCTCCTGGAAAAGAAGAAATTCCTTATTGATATGAGTAGTCTATCATCCCTAATAAGCCAGGCTATCACATACACCCCCACTCAGAGGAACCGACGTCCTCGTCGGGCCACAGGAACGTTCCCTCTTGGCACAAATGTCTGTGCTTCCAGTCCGGTACATGTGACATGCCGGGTGCCACGACGGGTCACAAACATCATGAACAACATGACCACGCACCTGTCCGCAACCATCCGTGTAACCGCGAGGGTCGGCTCTGATACCAACTTGTAACGCCCCGGACATACCCGCCGGTGGTCGTCACTCCTGGCGGGATCTAGACTGGCCCCATAGATCAATACTAGTCTTTTCTGCGCACTTTGTTCTCACTTGTGCGCACCCGGGAGCAACTTCCCGGTCGGTCACCCATCCTGACACTACTCCAAGCTGAGCACGCTTAGCTTTGGAGTTCTATCCGAATGGGCTCCCGGAAAAGAAGAAATTCCTTATTGATATGAGTAGTCTATCATCCCTAATAAGCCAGGCTATCACAGAATACTTCTGAGATCAAACAGATCGTGAAGTGGACAAGCTATTCTGGTCGCAGTTTAACGTTCTAGAGCGTCCGCCTCCACTAACTGATCAACTTGCCGAATGGGCCGAACTCAATAGATTGTCCGGCCTCGCCATGAGGTCTGTCGTGGATCATCTGTGGTCGGAAAAGCCGAAGCCGAACAGCTATTTCAGCTTAGTGCAGCAGTTCCTTGGTGCGGTGCCACGCATCAATGTGATGAAGAGGTCGGCGTGCATAGAAGGCTCGCGGATGGCCCTTGCCCGTGTCAAAGCATACTGGGCGGAGATGGATGCTACCACTGTTGCGGTGCAGGGTTCGGCCGTAGGCCGAGTTGCTGCCGAGCACTATTTTGAAGAAGTTCTTGAGGGTGCTCATTTGATAGAGGCCCAGTATCGAAGAATATTATGTTTGAGTGACATGTATTCCCATTGTAAAAACAATGTTTTATTAAATTTATCAAGGCTGTGTTTATACTTTTCCCCAAAAGTATTGTGATGCCTCCTGTGCGGCCGTTTATGTATACATGTGTATAACCTGAAAGATTGCAGTCATTGGCTTCAGCCCCCACGCATATAATGCGAGGGTGTTCGCAGAAGACGTGTATTCACACTTAATCCAACGTCTTGGTCCTAATAAGGAGGTGATAGCGCAGTGAACTAGGCAACCGTACTATAATGCTTTAACACTTTCACTTAGCCATAGGAGTTTGACAGTGGGGCTACTATATAGCCCCTGGTGGCTCCGCACTCAGCCGAATTCGGGGTGCGTACATGCCCGGCCGGGAAACGGCCCTTCGTTAAGGCGGAGGAATTCTAAGATTCCGATAGGTCATCGAGTGGTTGACCAGTCTCGCGCTATATCATGACAGTCAGTTTTTGGCTTTCTCTACTGAGGTGCTCGTCCGGATGAACCAGGGCACAATCGCAGTAGTTCTCCTGGTGCTGCCTTAGCCGATAGAGCGGAACGTAAGGCACCAAAACACAGGAGCCGGGCAAACCCAACATTTGACCAAAGACATGATTCGGAGCTGATGCATATAAGGCCAAACTCGCGACACCGAACACTCCCTAAGGTATTCGGTCTTTATGGTGTAAACCGGGCCTAAACAGTGCCCTTTGTAAGAAGACCCTAGTGTCCAGGTATGTGCATTGTTCTGGCGTGGCCACATGCCAAGACATCAGCATCCTTGTCAATTGTACTGAGAATCTGAGGGATGTGTATCAACAAGAGACAGTAAAAAAGTTTGACGCAGGGTCTTAATCTAAAAAGAATCCTTTGAACGGGTCCCTGCTGCACGTGTGCGCCTGTGTCTCCGTTGTGCCGTATTCTGGACGGGTGTAGCACGATGGTCATCTATAAAAGAGAGGAACTTAGGTGAAAAGTTGTCGTGCAAAAAAGTAGGTTTGAAGAAACCATGTATAGTTCAAGATGAGTAAAAATTGCCACTTGTCTGCGTGCGTTGAGCCCCTTGTATTTGTAATAGGGGTGTGGTCATCAAACCTGTATGAATTACATATAGCTGTGCCGGACTCGTTTAACCGTGTCCGTGGTCTTTACGACCTATCGAATGCTTTAGTTGGTGAGGCCGTTTTAGTGTGTGGCTGCCGAGGCAGCCGCACTCTCTTCGGCGCGCAGGGATCGCTCAATATTTCCATTTACTATAATGATGCCACGTGGACCGGGCATCTTAAGCATGAGGGAAGTGTAATGCGGTATTGCGTTAAAGCGAGTGAAAGCTTCACGTCCAAGTAGTGCTTGATGGCCACTTTGGAATGGAGTAATGTGGAAGGTTAAATTTTCGCTATGGAAGTTGTCGGGGAAGCCGAATACAACTTCGAGTAGCAGGGAGCCCGTGCAATGAGCCCCTGGGCCTGGTGTTACTCCTCTACAGGTAGTATTGCTGCGGCAAATTTTCGTTGGGTCTATCCCCATTTTGCGGATTGTGTCCTGATATATCAGGTTTAAGCTGCTGCCGCCGTCCATCAGGACTCGTGTGAAGTGGTATCCATCAATTATTGGGTCTAACACCAAGGCAGCCCATCCTGTGTTCCGGATACTTGCTGAGTAATCCTGATGGTCGAAGGTGATCGGCTGAGACGGCCAGTGGCAGAACTCCGCGGTGATAGGCCCTTGGGCATGTTTATCTGGTAGTGCCGCGTTGCTTCTCCCCTTTATCACGTGTAACACGTTTACTGTTTTGACTTCTGGTGGAAATTTCTTCTGTTCCCCAGTGTTTTGCGTGCGAGGCTCATCCTCGTCTTCACTTGGTGTATCCTGCCCCTTATGTTCGGCGTTGAGCTTCCCGGACTGCTTGAAGACCCAACATTCTCTGTGGGTATAATTTGCAGGTTTATCGGGGGTGCTATGGATCTGACATATTTGTTCTAGAATTTTGTTTAAGCTGGACAGTTCATCTTTGGCGCCTTTAGAGGGCGGCTTTTGCTGACCTGGCCGAGAGCTTCTGAATCCGGCGTTTACCGCCGTGCTCTTCGGGCTGTCTTCTTTATTCAGGAGCTTATTATTTTTGCTGCGTCGTGATTTCCCGTTTCCGTCTCTAACTTCGGAAGTACTTGGGTCGCTGGTGCTGCATCGCGCTAGCCAGCTGTCCTCGCCCACACAAAAGCAGGTCATGAGGCTTGTTAATGCTGCCATTGTTCTCGGCTTTTCTTGGCCGAGGTGTCTGGCAAGCCATTCGTCTCGGACGCTGTGCTTAAAGGCTGCCAAGGCTTCGGCGTCCGGACAGTCGACTATTTGGTTCTTTTTAGTAAGAAACCTATTCCAAAGCTTTCGGGCTGACTCTCCGGGCTGTTGAGTTATATGACTCAAATCGTCCGCATCCGGAGGTCGGACATAAGTCCCTTGAAAATTTGCCCGAAAAGCGTCTTCGAGCTCTTCCCAGCTTCCAATGGAGTTTTCGGGGAGGCTTTTAAGCCAGTGCCGAGCTGGCCCTTTGAGCTTGAGGGGTAAGTACTTGATGGCATGGAGATCATCTCCTCGAGCCATATGGATATGGAGGATATAGTCCTCAATCCAGACACCAGTGTCTGTTGTTCCGTCGTATGCCTCTATGTTTACGGGTTTAAATCCCTCTGGAAATTCATGGTCCAGCACCTCGTCGGTGAAACATAGGGGGTGTGCAGCACCCCTGTATCTGGGTGTACCGTGGTGTTCGGATGTTTGTTGTGTTGCATCGTATGCTGGAGCGCGCTTGCGTGGTCCATAAATGGATCTGGTTGCGTCGTCCCTTTGATGCGGGCCCTCGCGTGGATCGCGTATTGGCTTATGTGCAGCGTGGTTTGCCGCTTTATGTTGGCCGTGAGGTCGTCTATTCGGCCGAATGGCCATTTTAATTTTTGATTGCGGGGGATCTAAGGCCTCCTCATCGAATTCAGGTAGCAACTTCCGCTTCGGGTAGCTCTTGGTGTGGCGATTACTGCCGTACTTCGCCGCTGTGTTGAGTACTTTACTCCATCTGATTCTGAGTGTGTCTTGCGTAGCCTTGAGCCTTTGCTTATGCTTTTTTAGACTCCTCGCGGTGGCAACAAGCCTTTGATGGGCATTCTGTTGCTCCGGGTGTCTGTCCGGTGTGATGTCGTCCGGATTATTATTTTTGACAGAGTCGGGTTGTTCCGTTTGATTCTCCGTGTTGCCGTGGTCCGGCGTTTGTTCACCCTGCACTAACGCTGGGTCTATATGATCGTTGTTTCTGCCGAGGCGGGATTTGGGGCGGCGCTTACGCCGCCTCCTTGACTGCTTCTCGAGGGGACAATCCTTCGTTGCGTTCTTCCGTTCCTCGTCGTCGTTTTCTTTTGGTGTGTCCACCATATATACGTCATATGATGAAGTGGGCGTCTGGTGCCCTGTGGGCAGTGATTCCTGTTCGTCTCCTGCATCATCATCCATACCGTCAATGTCTTTGGAGTCGAAGTCGAGCATGTCGGTTAAATCGTCGACAGTGGCTACTAAGTGGGTGGTGGGTGGGTGGCGAATTTCTTCGTCATCCGCATCCCAATCCTGCCGGTCATAGTTCGTCCAGGATCCTCCTGACAAGGAGAGAGACCTTAATGAGTCCAGCATGTCGCCAAAGGGCGAGTGCTGAAAAATATCTGCGGAGTAAACTCCATGATCGGCGCCCAATCGGATTCGCTAGGAACGGGCGCAGGCGGTTCGGAGTCCGTGGCCGGAGAAGGATCCAACAGTTTGACAACACGGCTCTCGTGCAGGGTAAGGTCGATGTTCGGCTCAATCACCGCTGAGGATAAGGCCTCCGTGGCGGGGTCCATCCACCCATCCATGGACGGCGCAACTGGCTCCGAATCGAGGGTCGGAGCGGCTGCCGGTGCGATCTCCTGAACACTGTCCGGTGGTAGAGCTAAATCGTACTCATCGTGACCGTGTGACGCACAAGGCAAGGGCTCGAACCAGTCGAAGATCAAGTCTCCGCGGATATTGGCCGTGTAGTTTAAGCTTCCAAACCTGACCTGGTGGCCAGAGGCGTAACTTTTGATTTGCTCCAGATGGCCAAGCGAGTTGGCCCGCAGTGCGAAGCCGCCGAACACAAAGATCTGTCCGGGGAGAAAAGTCTCACCCTAGACTGCACCGCTATCGATGATCGTAGGAGCCATCAAGCCTAACGGCGACGACACAGAGGAACTCTCAATGAAAGCACCAATGTCGGTGTCAAAACCGGTGGATCTCGGGTAGGGGGTCTCGAACTGTGCGTCTAGGAGGATGGTAACAGGAGGCAGGGGACACGATGTTTTACCCAGGTTCAGGCCCTCTTGATGGAGGTAAAACCCTACGTCCTGCTTGATTAATATTGATGATATGAGTAGTACAAGAGTAGATCTACCACGAGATCAGAGAGGCTAAACCCTAGAAGCTAGCCTATGGTATGATTTTATGTTGTCCTACGGACTAAAACCCTCCGGTTTATATAGACACCGGAGGGGGCTAGGGTTACACAAGGTCGGTTACAAAGGAGGAGATATACATATTCGTATTTCCTAGCTTGCCTTCCACGCCAAGTAGAGTCCCATCCGGACACGAGACGAAGTCTTCAATCTTGTATCTTCATAGTCTAACAGTCCGGCCAAAGGATATAGTGCGGCTGTCCAGAGACCCCCTAATGCAGGACTCCCTCATTTGACATTAACCTTGAGGTAAAACATTGGGAGGCAAAACTATAAGCCCCTATCTTTCTCTGTGTCCGATTAAAACTCCATACCCATAAGTATTGCGCGAGTGTTAGCAATTGTGAAAGACTATATGATAGTTGAGTATGTGGACTTGCTGAAAAGCTCTTATACATTGACTCTGTCCTATGTTATGATAAATTGCAATTTCCTCAATGACTGAGATTATAGTTTGTCAGTTTTCAATGAAGTTTACGATTCATACTTGATATTGTGATTGAATTATTACTCTAGCATAAGATATCATATGACAAGAATTATATAAGTTGATATTCTAAGAATGATCATGATGCCCTCATGTCCGTATTTTATTTTTATCGACACCTTCATCTCTAAACATGTGGACATGTTTTTCGATTTCGGCTTTTCGCTTGAGGACAAGCGAGGTCTAAGCCTGGGGGAGTTGATACGTCCATTTTGCATCATGATTTTATATCAATATTTATTGCATTATGGGCTGTTATTACACATTATGTCATAATACTTCTGCCTATTCTCTCTTGTTTTACAAGGTTTACATAAAGAGGGAGAGTGCCGTCAGCTGTGATTCTGGCTGGAAAAGGAGCAAATATTAGAGACCTATTCTGCACAGCTCCAAAAGTCCTGAAACTTCACGGATGATGTTTTCCAAATATATAAAAAACATTGAGCGCAAGAACTTCACCAGGGGGCCACACCCTGCCCACGAGGGTGGGGGGCGCGCCCTACCCCCCTGGGCGCACCCCCCTACCTCGTGGGCCCCCTGGTGGCTCCCCGGTGACCATATTCTGCTATATAGACTCTTTCGATGGGAAAAAAAAATCATAAGCCATCTTCTCGGACAAAACTCCGCCGCCACGAGGCGGAACCTTGGCGGAGCCAATCTAGGGTTCTGGCGGGGCTGTTCTGCCGGGGAAACTTCCCTCCCGGAGGGGGAAATCATTGCCATCATCATCACCAACACTCCTCTCATCGGGAGAGGGTAATCTTCATCAACATCTTCATCAGCACCATCTCATCTCAAAACCCTAGTTCATCTCTTGTATCCAATTCTTGTCTCCAAGTCCGGAATTGGTGCTAGTAGGTTGCTAGTAGTGTTAATTACTCCTTGTAGTTGATGCTAGTTGGTTTAATTGGTGGAATATCATATGTTCAGATCATATATGCACATTAATACCCCTCTGATTATGAACATGTTTATGCTTTGTGAGTAGTTACTTTTGTTCCTGAGGACATGGGAGAAGTCTTGCTATTAGTAGTCATGTGAATTTGGTATTCGTTCGATATTTTGATGAGATGTATGTTGTCTCTCCTCTAGTGGTGTTATGTGAATGTCGACTACATGACACTTCACCATTGTTTGGGCCTAGAGGAAGGCATTGGGAAGTAATAAGTAGATGATGGGTTGCTAGAGTGACAGAAGCTTAAACCCTAGTTTATGCGTTGCTTCGTAAGGGGCTGATTTGGATCCATATGTTTCATGCTATGGTTAGGTTTACCTTAATACTTTTGTTGTATTTGCGGATGCTTGCAATAGAGGTTAATCATAAGTGGGTTGTTTGTCCAAGTAAGGGTAGTACCCAAGCACCGGTCCACCCACATACCAAATTATCAAAGTACCGAACGCGAATCATATGAGCGTGATGAAAACTAGCTTGACGATATTCCCATGTGTCCTCGGGAGCACTTCACACCATATAAGAGTTTGTCCAGGCTTGTCCTTTGCTACAAAAAGTATTGGGCCACCTTGCTGCACCTTATTTACTTTTGTTACTTGTTGCTTGTTACAATTATCTTATCAAAAAACTATCTGTTACCACTTATTTCAGTACTTGCAGAGAATACCTTGCTGGAAACCGCTTACCATTTCTTTCTGCTCCTCGTTGGGTTCGACACTCTTAGTTATCGAAAGGACTACGATAGATCCCCTGTACTTGTGGGTCATCAACAACCACTCTTCCGACCATACCAATATGCGCTTATACCCCAAGTCGTGCCTCGACACGTATGTGTTGCGTATCGTTGCAGAAATTAAAAAAATTATATGCATCACCAAGATCAATCTATGGAGAGACTATCAACGAGAGAGAGGGGAGTGTATATTCATACCCTTGAAGATCGCAAAACGGAAGTGTTACAAGAACGCGGATGAAGGAGTCGTACTCGCAGCGATTCAGATCGCGGTTGATTCCGATCTAAGCGCCGAACAACGTCGCCTCCGCGTTCAACACACGTACAGCCCGGGGACGTCTCCTCCTTCTTGATCCAGCAAGGGGGAAGGAGAAATAGGGAAGAGCTCCGGCAGCACGACGGCGTGGTGGTGGAGCCTGCAGTTCTCCGGCAGGGCTTCGCCAAGCTCAATGGAGGAGGATGGGTGTTGGAGAGGGGGAGGGATGTGCCTTGGATGTGGTGCGGCTGCCCTCCCTGCACCCCTCTATTTATAGGGCGAAGGGGGCTGGCCCCTCTAGATGAGATCTAGAGGGGGGCGGCGAAGGGGAGGGGGCTTGCCCCCCAAGCCAAGGGGGGCGCCCCCTTTAGGGTTCCCCCCAACCCTAGGCGCATGGGCCCTAGGGGGATGGCGCCTAGCCCACTTAGGGGCTGGTTCCCTTCCACATACAGCCCATAGGGCCCTCCGGGGCAGGTGGACCCTCCCGGTGGACCCCCGGAACCCCTTCGGTGGTCCCGGTACAACACCGATAAACCCCCGAACACTTCCGGTGACCGTATGATGACTTCCCATATATAAATATTCACCTACGGACCATTCCGTAAATCCTCGTGACGTCCGGGATCTCATCTGGGACTCCGAACAACATGCGGTAACGGCATACTATTTCCCATAACAACTCTAGCGTCACCGAACCTTAAGTGTGTAGACCCTACGGGTTCGGGAATCATGCAGACATGACCGAGACATCTCTCCGGCCAATAACCAACAGCGGGATCTGGATACCCATGTTGCTTCCCACATGTTCCACGATGATCTCATCGGATGAACGATGATTTCGGGGATTCAATCAATCCCGTATACAATTCCCTTTGTCAATCGGTATGTTACTTGCCCGAGATTCGATCGTCGGTATCCCAATACCTCGTTCAATCTCGTTACCAGCAAGTCACTTTACTCGTTCTGTAATGCATGATCCCGTGACTAACTTCTTAGACACATTGAGCTCATTATGATGGTGCATTACCGAGTGGGCCCAGAGATACCTCTCCGTCATACGGAGTGACAAATCCCAGTCTCGATTCGTGCCAACCCAACAGACACTTTCGGAGATACCCGTAGTGCACCTTTATAGCCACCCAGTTATTGTGACGTTTGGCACACCCAAAGCATTCCTACAGTATCCGGGATTTGCACAATCTCATGGTTTAAGGAAAAGATACTTGACATTAGAAAAGCATTAGCAGACGAACTACACGATCTTGTGCTATGCTTAGGATTGGGTCTTGTCCATCACATCATTCTCCTAATGATGTGATCCCGTTATCAACGACATCCAATGTCCATGGTCAGGAAACCATAACCATCTATTGATCAACAAGCTAGTCAACTAGAGGCTCACTAGGGACATGTTGTGGTCTATGTATTCACACATGTATTACGATTTCTGGATAACACAATTATAGCATGAACAATAGACAATTATCATTAACAAGGAAATATAATAATAACCATTTTATTATTGCCTCTATGCATATTTCCAACAGTCTCCCACTTGCACTAGAGTCAATAATCTAGTTACATTGTGATGAATCGAACACCCATAGAGTTCTGGTGTTGATCATGTTTTGCTCGTGGAAGGGGTTTAGTCAATGGATCTGCGACATTCAGGTCCGTATGCACTTTACAAATATCTATGTCTCCATTTTGAACATTTTCACGAATGGAGTTGAAGCGACACTTGATATGCCTGGTCTTCTTGTGAAACCTGGACTCCTTGGCAAGGGCAATAGCTCCAGTGTTGTCACAAAAGAGAGTCATCGGGCCCGACGCATTGGGAATAACTCCTAGGTCGGTAATGAACTCCTTCATCCAGATTGCTTCATGTGCTGCCTCTGAGGCTACCATGTACTCCGCTTCACATGTAGATCCCGCCACGACGCTTTGCTTGCAACTGCACCAGCTGACTGCCCCACCATTCAAAATATACACCTATCCGGTCTGTGACTTGGAGTCGTCCAGATCTGTGTCGAAGCTAGCATCGACGTAACCATTTACGACGAGCTCTTCGTCACCTCCATAAACGAGAAACATGTCCTTAGTCCTTTTCAGGTACTTCAGGATATTCTTGACCGTTGTCTAGTGTTCCATGCCGGGATTACTTTGGTACCTTCCTACCAAACTTACGGCAAGGTTAACATCAGATCTGGTACACACCATGGCATACATAATAGACCCTATGGCCGAGGCATAGGGGATGACACTCATCTTTTCTCCATCTTCTACCGTGGTCGGGCATTGAGCCGTGCTCAATCTCACATCTTGCAATACAGGCAAGAACCCCTTCTTGGACTGATCCATATTGAACTTCTTCAATATCTTGTCAAGGTACGTGCTCTGTGAAAGACCAATGAGGCGTCTCGATCTATCTCTATAGATCTTGATGCCTAATATATAAGCAGCTTCTCCAAGGTCCTTCTTTGAAAAACACTGATTCAAGTAGGCCTTTATGCTTTCCTAGAATTCTATATCATTTCCCATCAATAGTATGTCATCCACATATAATATGAGAAATGCTACAGAGCTCCCACTCACTTTCTTGTAAACACAGGCTTCTCCATAAATCTGCGTAAACCCAAATGCTTTGATCATCTCATCAAAGCGAATGTTCCAACTCCGAGATGCTTGCACCAGCCCATAGATTGAGCGTTGGAGCTTGCATACCTTGTCAACATTCTTAGGATCGACAAAACCTTCCGGCTGCATCATATACAATTCTTCCTTAAGGAGACCATTAAGGAATGACGGTTTGACATCCATTTGCCATATCTCATAATCATAGAACGCGGCAATTGCTAACATGATTTTGACAGAGTTCAGCTTCGCTACGGGTGAGAAAGTCTCATCGTAGTCAACCCCTTGAACTTGTCGATAACCCTTAGCGACAAGCCGAGCTTTATAGATGGTCACATTGCCATCCGCATCCGTCTTCTTCTTAAAGATCCGTTTATTTTCTATGGCTCGCCGATCATCGGGCAAGTCTGTCAAAGTCCATACTTCGTTTTCATACATGGATCCTATCTCGGATTTCATCGCTTCAAGCCATTTGTTGGAATACGGGCCCGCCATCGCTTCTTCATAGTTCGAAGGTTCACCATTGTCTCACAACATGATTTCCAGGACAGGGTCGCCGTACCACTCTGGTGCGGAACGTGTCCTTGTGGACCTATGAAGTTCAGTAGCAACTTGATCTGAAGTTTCATGATCATCATCATTAACTTCCTCTCTAGTCGGTGCAGGCACCACAGAAACATCTTCCTGAGTTGCGCTACTCTCCGATTCAAGAGGCAATACCTCATCAAGTTCTACTTTCCTCCCACTCACTTCTTTCGAGAGAAACTCTTTCTCCAGAAAGGATCCATTCTTGGCAACAAAGATCTTGCCTTCGGATCTGAGGTAGAAGGTATACCCAATAATTTCCTTAGGGTATCCTATGAAGATGCATTTTTCCGACTTGGGTTCGAGCTTTTTAGGTTGAAGTTTCTTGACATAAGCATCACATCCTCGAACTTTCAGAAATGACAGCTTAGGTTTCTTCCCAAACCATAATTCATATGGTGTCGTCTCAACGGATTTCGACGGAGCCCTATTTAAAGTGAATGCGACAGTCTCTAAAGCATAACCCCAAAATGATAGCGGCAGATTGGTAAGAGACATCATAGATCACACCATATCCAATAGAGTGCGATTACGACGTTCGGACACACCATTACGCTGAGGTGTTCCAGGCGGCGTGAGTTGTGAAACAATTCCACATTTCCTTAAGTGTGTGCCAAATTCGTGACTCAAATATTCTCCCCCACGATCTGATCGTAAGAACTTTATTTTCCTGTCACGTTGATTCTCTACCTCACTCTGAAATTCCTTGAACTTTTCAAAGATCTCAGACTTGTGTTTCATTAAGTAGACATACCCATAATTACTTAAGTCATCAGTGAGGGTGAGAACATAACGATGGCCACTGCGAGCCTCAACGCTCATCGGACGGAACACATCAGTATGTATGATTTCCAATAAGTTGGTTGCTCGCTCCATTGTTTCGGAGAATGGAGTCTTGGTCATTTTGCCCACGAGGCATGGTTCGCACGTGTCAAATGATTCATAATCAAGAGACTCCAAAAGTACATCTGCATGGAGTTTCTTCATGCGTTTGACACCAATGTGACCAAGGCCGTAGTGCCACAAGTATGTGGGACTATCATTATCAACCTTACATCTTTTGGCATTCACACTATGAATATGTGTAACATCACGTTCGAGATTCAATAAGAATAAACCATTGACTAGCGGGGCATGACCATAAAACATATCTCTCATATAAATAGAACAACCATTATTCTCAGATTTAAATGAGTAGCCATCTCGCATTAAATGAGATCCAGATACAATGTTCATGCTCAAAGCTGGCACTAAATAACAATTATTGAGGTTTAAAACTAATCCCGTAGGTAAATGTAGAGGTAGCGTGCCGATGGCGATCACATCGACCTTGGAACCATTCCCGACGTGCATCATCACCTCATCCTTCTCCAGTCTCCGCTTATTCCGTAGCTCCTGTTTTGAGTTGCAAATATGAGCAACCGCACCGGTATAAAATACCTTGGAGCTACTACGAGTGCTGGTAAGGTACACATCAATAACATGTATATCATATATACCTTTGGTATTGCCGGCCTTCTTATCCGCTAAGTACTTGGGGCAGTTCCGCTTCCAGTGACCGTTTCCCTTGCAATAAAAGCACTCAATCTCAGGCTTGGGTCCATGCTTTGACTTCTTCTCGGCAACTGGCTTACCGGGCGCGACAACTCCCTTGCCGTCCTTCTTGAAGTTCTTCTTACCCTTGCCTTTCTTGAAACTAGTGGTTTTATTGACCATCAACACTTGATGTTCCTTTTTGATCTCCACCTCCGCTGATTTCAGCATTGAATATACCTCAGGAATGGTTTCTCCATCCCCTGCATATTGAAATTCATCACAAAGCTCTTGTAGCTAGGTGGGAGCGACTGAAGGATTCTGTCAACGACCGCATCATCCGGGAGATTAACTCCCAGCTGAGACAAGCGGTTGTGCAACCCAGACATTTTGAGTATGTGCTCGCTGACAGAACTATTCTTCTCCATCTTACAACCGTAGAACTTGTCGGAGACTTCATATCTCTCGACCCGGGCATGAGCTTGGAAAACCATTTTCAGCTCTTGGAACATTTCATATGCTCCGTGTTGCTCAAAATGCTTTTGGAGCCCCGGTTCTAAGCTATAAAGCATGCCGCACTGAACCAGGGAGTAATCATCACTGACTGCCAGGCGTTCATAAAGTCTTGAGTTGCTAGGAAAACAGGTGCTTCACCTAGCGGTTCTTTGAGGACATATGCTTTCTTGGCAGCTATGAGGATGATCCTCAAGTTATGGACCTAGTTCGTATAGTTGCTACCATCGTCTTTCAGCTTGGTTTTCTCTAGGAACGCGTTGAAGTTGAGGGCAACATTAGCGTGGGCCATTTGATCTACAAGACATATTGCAAAGATTTTAGACTATGTTCATGATAATTAAGTTCATCTAATCAAATTATTTAATGAACTCCCATTCAGATAGACATCCCTCTAGTCATCTAACCGATACATGATCCGAATCGACTAGTCCATGTCCGATCATCACGTGAGACGGACTAGTCATCAACGGTGAACATCTCCATGTTGATCGTATCTACTATACGACTCATGTTCGACGTTTCGGTCTCTTGTGTTCCGAGGCCATGTCTGTACATGCTAGGCTCGTCAAGTCAACCTAAGTGTTTTGCATGTGTAAATCTGGTTTACACCCGTTGTATTCGAACGTTAGAATCTATCACACCCGATCATCATGTGGTGCTTCGAAACAACGAACCTTCGCAATGGTGCACAGTTAGGGGGAACACTTTCTTGAAATTTTAGCAAGGGATCATCTTATTTAAGCTACCTCGTTCTAAGCAAATAAGATGTATAAACATGATAAACATCACATGCAATCAAATAGTGACATGATATGGACAATATCATTTTGCTCCTTTTGATCTCCATCTTCGGGGCGCCATGATCATCATCGTCACCGACATGACACCATGATCATCTCCATCATCGTGTCTTCATGAAGTTGTATCCCCAACTGTTACTTCTACTACTATGGTTAACAATTAGCAATAAAGTAAAGTAATTACATGGCGTTATCATTGACACGCAGGTCATATAATAAATTAAGACAATTCCTATGGCTCCTGCCGGTTGTCATACTCATCGACATGCAAGTCGTGATTCCTATTACAAGAACATGATCAATCTCATACATCACATATGTCATTCATCACATCCTTTTGGCCATATCACATCACACGACATATGCTGCAAGAACAAGTTAGATGTCCTCTAATTGTTGTTGCAAGTTTTTACGTGGCTGCTATAGGTTTCTAGCAAGAACGTTTCTTACCTACGCCAAAACCACAACGTGATATGCCAATTTCTATTTACCCTTCATAAGGACCCTTTTCATTGAATCCGATTCGACTAAAGTGGGAGAGATAGACACCCGCTAGCCACCTTATGCAACTAGTGCATGTCAGTCGGTGGAACCAGTCTCACGTAAGCGTACGTGTAAGGTCGGTCCGGGCCGCTTCATCCCACGATGCCGCCGGATCAAGATAAGACTAGTAACGGCAAGTAAATTGACAAAATCGACGTCCACAACATCTTGTGTTCTACTCGTGCATAGAAACTACGCATAGACCTGGCTCTGATACCACTATTGGGTATCGTTGCAGAAATTAAAAAATTTCTACGCATCACCAAGATCAATCTATGGAGATACTAGCAATGAGAGAGAGAGGGGAGTGTATCTTCATACCCTTGAAGATCGCGAAACGGAAGCGTTACAAGAACACGGATGAAGGAGTCGTATTCGCAGCGATTTAGATCGCGGTTGATTCCGATCTAAGCGCCAAAAAATGGCGCCTTCGCGTTCAACACATGTACAGCCCGGGGACATCTCCTCCTTCTTGATCCAGCAAGGGGGGAGGAGAAGTTGGGGAAGAGCTCCGGCAGCACGACGGCGTGGTGGTGGAGCTTGCAGTTCTCCGGCAGGGCTTCGCCAAGCTCAACGGAGGAGGAGGGGTGTTGGAGAGGGGGAGGGCTGCACCTTGGATGTGGTGCGGCTGCCCTCCCTCCACCCCTCTATTTATAGGATGAAGGGGGAAGGGGGATGGCCCCTCTAGATGAGATTTAGGGGGGGGGCGGCGGCCAAGGGGAGGGGGCTTGCCCCCAAGCCAAGGGGGGCGCCCCCTTTAGGGTTCCCCCAACCCTAGGCGCATGGGCCCTAGGGGGATGGCGCCCAGCCCACTTAGCGGCTGGTTCCCTTCCACATACAGCTCATAGGGCCCTCCGGGGCAGGTGGACCGTCCCGGTGGACCCCCGGAACCCCTTCGGTGGTCCCGGTACAATACCGATAAACCCCCGAACACTTCCGGTGACCGTATGATGACTTACCATATATAAATCTTCACCTCCGGACCATTCCGGAACTCCTCGTGATGTCCGGGATCTCATATGGGACTCCTAACAACATTCGGTAACTGCATACTATTTCCCATAACAACTCTAGTGTCACCGAACCTTAAGTGTGTAGACCCTACGGGTTCGGGAATCAGGCAGACATGACCGAGACATCTCTCCGGACAATAACTAACAGCGGGATCTGGATACCCATGTTGGTTCCCACATGTTCCATGATGATCTCATCGGATGAACCACAATGTCGGGGATTCAATCAATCCCGTATACAATTCCCTTTGTCAATCGGTATGTTACTTGCCCGAGATTAGATCGTCGGTAGCCCAATACCTCGTTCAATCTCGTTACCGGCAAGTCACTTTACTCGTTCCGTAATGCATGATCCCGTGACTAACTGCTTAGACACATTGGGCTCATTATGATGATGCATTACCGAGTGGGCCCAGAGATACCTCTCCATCATACGGAGTGACAAATCCCAGTCTCGATTCGCGCCACCCAACAGACACTTTTGGAGATACCCGTAGTGCACCTTTATAGCCACCCAGTTATGTTGTGACATTTGGCACACCCAAAGCATTCCTATAGTATCCGGGAGTTGCACAATCTCATGGTCTAAGGAAAAGATACTTGACATTAGAAAAGCATTAGCAGACGAACTACACGATCTTGTGCTGTGCTTAGGATTGGGTCTTGTCCATCACATCATTCTCCTAATGATGTGATCCCGTTATCAACGACATCCAATGTCCATGGTCAGGAAACCGTAAACATCTATTGATCAACGAGCTAGTCAACTAGAGGCTCACTAGGGACATGTTGTGGTCTATGTATTCACACATGTATTACGATTTCCGGATAACACAATTATAGAATGAACCATAGACAATTATCATGAACAAGGAAATATAATAATAACCATTTTATTATTGCCTCGAGGGCATATTTCCAATAGTCTCCCACTTGCACTAGAGTCAATAATCTAGTTCACATCGCCATGTGATTAACACTCATAGTTCACATCGCCATGTGACTAATACCCAAAGAGTTTACTAGAGTCAATAATCTAGTTCACATCACCATGTTATTAACACTCAATGAGTTCTAGGGTTTGATCATGTTATGCTTACGAGAGAGGTTTTAGTTAATGGGTCTTGTCGGGTGGTTGGTGCGACATATGCCAACGGGTGGCTTATCATTGTGGGAGCCAATAAAACATCGCCGGTGCCTGGAAACGGGATAAGGCGAAGACATGCACGCCGGCGAATCTTACCCAGCTTCAGGGCTCTCCATGGAGATAACACCCCTAATGCTGCTCTGCGGGGTCTCCGCATGATCACTAGCTCGACAAGTAGCTACAAGATACTCCTTGAGCTGTTTGGTGAAAGGATGAAGGAGGGCCAGGCAAGCCCGCTCCTCTCCTCGTTGTGGTGTCTAAAACTATCCAAAGAGAGATCTCCCCTGCATGGGTGCCCTGGGGAGTTTATATAGGCCTACCCCCAGGGGTACAATGGTAATCCGGCTGGGCGTGGGCCCTAGCCATCTGTGTCTACGCTCGCCGGCTTCTCCGCCGACTGGTGGGGCCCGCCGGCTGGTGGACCCCGCCGGCTGCCGGCCCTCTGGTCGACAGGCCGGCCCCACCGCTTGGTGGTCCTGTCGGGGGCTGGTTACTGTGGCCTTGTCCTTGGTGACGAGGGCTTTGTCGTGGTAAGCATGGCTATAGTGCTGCCGCCGGGCGGCTTGTCGCTGTAGCCTTACCTCGTCTTACCTCCTTAATAGGGTGCCTCCTTCGAGGGAGTGGACTGGCTGGCTACTGGGAGTCGGCCGTACCCCAGGCTGACTGGGGGAGGCCCGGCCGCCTTCGGATGTCTCCTTGACGGATGGGGCCCGCCGCCCATGTGTCGTACTGACAGCTCACCGTGGGTGACATCACGGTCAACATGGCAACAGTGCCACGCCGGACGGGTGATGGCTGCCCCGTACAACGTACTGTGGCCAGGCGCATTCCGGGATTTGGGGGTGGCAGGTTTCGCTGTAGCCACGCCCCATCTCATCGCCGTTATGTGGGTGCAGACTTTGAGGGCACGATCTGGGCCACCTGCTGAGGGGGGAGGGGGGCGGCTTCTTGGAGTCGGCCTTCTCGTGGCCAGCTTCATGGAGCCGGCCCTCTCGGGGTTTTCTTCTTGGGGATTTTTAGGCCTGGGCCGCCTTTGCACAGCCGGCCCGAGGGGCAGTCGGCTGGAGGAAGGCGGCCCTGCGCCTTGGATGCTTGAAGGCTCGATCGGCCTATAATTTTTTCTGAAGTGCCAGGGGGAGCCGGCTAGGCTACCCGTGGTCATTTACTCCGACAGTAGTCCCCGAAGCTGGTTGGGCTCCGAGGCAGAAAAAGAGTCGAGAAGCTCAAACAGTTTCCTGTCTTGAGGAGTCGGAAACTAGGAGCCGGCTTTGATTAGGTGTGCCGTATTCTGGAGGGCTTCGAAGTTTGTAGGTGGGAACCAAGCGGCGTGCGAGTCAGGCTGCGGGCTGATCGCTCGTCGCCCGCGCGCCACGTCGCACCCAGTGGCTGGAAGGGTCTGCCAGCCCACGCGCGTGACGGGACGCCGCTGTAGTCTGGGGCCCGCCACTACCGGGCCACGGTCCACGCTCGGTTCTTCTGCGGCCCGGATGGACCGCACGCCTCCCAGCGGCGGTTACCGCACGCCATGAAGGCGCAATAAGCGCGTGACGTGGGGGAGTGGGCGCAGTTAATCCCACGTCCCCCCACGCCTCGCCTCCTCGGCTTCGCCGCACGAGGCTATAAGTAGGGGGAGGAGGGGGAGCGGCAAACGCTCGCACGCTCGCCCTCGACCCGCCCCTTCCTTTTCTTCTTCTTCTCTGTCACCACAACTCCCCGCCGCCGCTCGGCTCTTCTGCCAACCTTCTTGGCTCGCCGTTGCTTTGTCGTGACAGGGTCGCGCGCCTCTCCGCCGCCGCATCTTTCTCATCACCGTGCCGTTCTCATGGCGCTGTCGAGCTCCTGGGACGGATCCATTGTCCATGACGACCACGTCGACTTTCTCCGTCGGACACAGCGGCTGCCGGGCACGAACTACGTGCGGGTCCATCTCGCGCCGGAGAGGGAGATCTCGTCGGCACCGGAGGAGGACGAGCGGGTAATCTTCTGCTCGCATTGCCTGCGCGGCTTCGGCCTGCCGGCGAGCGGGTTCTTCCGCTCCTTCCTCGAATTTTATCATCTCCAGCCACATCACCTTACTCCAAACGCGGTGATGCTGTTGTCGGCCTTCGTCATCCTGTGCGAGGGTTTTCTTGGCGTCCTCCCCACCCTCGAACTATGGGGAGAATTCTTCCAGTGCGAGCTTGGCACTGTCGTTGCGGGCGTGCCCGCCCCATGCAGCGCCTTCATCGCCATGCGGAGGACGAGCAACAACAATCTGTTTCCGTCCATCCCGCTGATCCAGTCGGTGAAGCTCTGGCAGAAATCTTACTTCTATGTGAAGAACATCGCTCCGCAAGGCGACTTCGTCAACCTGCCGGCAAGGAGGCAGCCCTCATGGTCCTTCCGGGCCAGGTCGCTGTCTCAGGGCGGGGCCGCCTCCGTTGCCCGGCTCCGGGTGATGATCCAGTCGGAGTGTCTGTCCGGGGCCGACCTGGTGGCCGCCTTCGTGGAGCGTCGGGTGCTCCCGCTCCAAGGCCGACCTCACATGATCGGCCAGATGAGCGGCCGCTTCGACCCGTGCCGGCTAAGCACCAAGGAGATGCCTCATGCCGAGGTGTCTTATATGGTGAATTACATTTCCAACTGCAAGCTCACCGAGGAGTGGCAGTATGGCAAGGAGCCATGCTCTCACGCCAATCCTCCGCCTACGGTAAGCTTCTCTTCTTTTCTTCTTTGCTTGTTTCCGGGTTCATGATGGCCGACTCCTGACCAGCCGGCTTGTTTTTGGCAGAACCCCATGCTTCCACCGGCAGCCGGGGCCGCGGGGGTGGAACGCCAGTTCGTCCCCGACCGCATGATGGACGACGTTGATGACCCGGACCTGGGGGCGGCCGCCATGGAAGGTGACGTCGCGGGGGAAGGCGGCGATGCAGGCGGGTCTGGGCTCGGGGCCGCCTTTGAGGACTGGCCGGACAACGACGAGGCCGAAGTCATTCCGCGCCGCCGACCGGCGCCCGATCACCAAGGCGCGGGCCCATCTGCAGGGTCGGCTGCCCATGGCGGCGTGCAGAAGCGCCGGGCCGCGTCGACCCACTTCAGCAGTCGGCCAAAGAAGCCCAAGAGTACCGCGGCGGCGACCAAGCGGGACGAAGTGGCCGCGAAGGCAGCCCGCTTCCACAAGGTGGTGAAGCAGCCGCAGGCGGTCTCAGCGTAAGTGTCGCTGTTCTTACGCCTTTCTTTTTTCTTCTTCGGTTGATGTTCTTCCAAGCTTTCTTCTTGACTTATCAAACAGGGCCGCTCTTTCCCTTGGGCGGGTCCTGGCCGCCTCCATAGTCGGAGCCGTGGGAGGGTCTTCAAGCTCCTGCCGTGTGGATCCCCGTGCCGACCTCCTAGAGGCGATGGAGCGGAACGCGCGGGAAGCGCGGGAGGAGCGGGAGGCGGAGGAGTGGAGGGCGGCTCGGGAGGCGAGGGAGAAGTCGGAGGAGGCGCGAGCCGACGCGGCTGCCAAGGCCCAGGCGGAGGCCGCGAACGCGGAGAGGGAGGCGGAGGCCCAGCAGAACCAGCCTCCGCAGCTCGTCATTCCCCTCTGCGCCGCGGCTCCCCACATCCCAGTGCCCCCGTCGGAGGAGGCCGGCCGCGGCCAGCCGGAGATGGAGAGGGAGGTGGTGCTGTCGCCGCCGATTGGAGCGGACCAAGGAAGCCGGCCTGATGCGCCGCCCATGCAGCCGGCGGGAGGTGAGCCAGCCGTGGGAGGGGATCTTGTGGTCTCGTCACCGTCTTGTCAGCGCGCGGGGAAGGCGACTTCAGCGCCGGACCCGCAAAAACTATGGGCGCCAGCTCGTCGGCCCATGACCTTGAAGCGGCCAGTGATAGCTCGTCTGGGTGGACGCCGGGCGGCGGGACGGCCGTGCTGAACGTGGCGGCGCAGGATGTCTGGAACCAGCTTCAGGCCCAAGCTACCGCGCTGAAGCAGTACACTCAGGAGTTTCTCACGACGCGAACGGTTATTCGGGTGAGTCCTCCTTCTCTTCGTTGATTGCTCTTGATTTCTTCCGTGGGGGCACGTCAGCGCACCCACTGGGTGTAGTCCCCGAGTTCCGAGTCGGCTGCTGAGCAGGCGGGTTGGAACTTCTTGGAAGACTTTGATTGCCGTCTTGTTCTTACTCGCGTCCCTCGTCTTATCTGCAGGAGTACCACAACCTCCGCGCAGCTGCTTTCAACTCCCAGGCCCAGGAGTTGAATCAGAAAGCCACTGACCTGACCGAGAGCCGGAGTAAGTGCTTCGTTTTTATCTCAAGTGGGGGTGTGTCAGCGCACCCACTGGGTGTAGCCCCCGAGATTCGGGCCAACTGCTGAGCAGTCGGGTCAGATCTTTTCCTGTCGACTTCTTTCTTCATATTTGCAGGGGCCAATGCTGACTTGAGGGGCCAGCTAAGCGGAGCCTAGTCCGCCCTTCGCGCCAAGGAGGCCGAGTGCGCCGTCCTGGCTCAGGAGCGTGATCGCCTGGCCAAGAAGCTGGCCGACCAGGAGGAGAGCCACAAGGCGGCCCTGAAGGCGGCGCTGGACAACGAGGCCGCCCTCAAAGCCGAGTATGAGACCGAGGCGGCGAACTGGGCCGAGACGAGGCTACAGCCGGGTGGAAGACTTAATCGACGGTAGGCCTTCTTCTTCTTCTTCGTTTCCTTGCCTGCCTCCTATTATCTGGTTCGTCTTTTGACTTTGTGCTACTGCTTTCTTCTTTGTGCAGATTACTTTCCCGGTTACTCTGCTGCCGCCACCCAAGCCATCGAGGCCTACCGCGACGTGCGACGGCAGGCGGGGGCCGAGATCGCACCGGGTGCCAGCCGGTCGCTTGAGGAGCAGCTTCTGGGGCTTCAAGCCCGCCTGCAGCCGGCCCACCGCATGCTCCACCGTCTTTAGCGCGTCGGGGCGCAAGTGCTGGCCGCCCTCTGGCCTGGCGAGGTGATTCCGTGCACCCCAAGTCGGACTGCCGACTGGCTGGAGGTCACAGTCGGCCGCTTCGAGGCTTGGAAGGCGTCAGCGGCCCGGTCCGGCGCTAGGCGGGCACTGGAGTTCGTCCGAGCCTGGTATCCTAGGCTGAACTTGGACCAGCTGAGCACCTGGCGGCAGGAGGCTGACGAGGAGCTGACGAGGCGGTGCGGCCGGCTATCGTCCAGCGTGCCTCGGCGATCGCTGAGTACACCGACACCAGCGCCTTTGCCCCTGAGGTGGATGATGCCGGCGTCGCTCAGCCGGAGGAGTGGTTCGGGCTGAACCCGACAGAAGGTGAGGACTCGGCGGAGGAGATTGCTTCCAGCGATGAGGGCGAAGGGGAAGAGGGAGAGGATGGTGAAGACATTGTGCCAGACGGTGAAGCGACCAGCCTGCCTCAGCTTGATCGTGCCTCCAGCAACGATGCCGAGACTCGCCAGCCGGTCACTCCTCCAGCTGGCTCTGCCGACTCCACCAACCTGCCCAACTCGCCCGTCGTCCCCTTGGCCTGATCCGCCGTCCTTGCTTTCCTGCTTGTTACTCTTTTGAACAATCTTTAAATTTGCGCAGTTCCACCCACTGGGGGTGTATTCAGACTATGTTGAATGCTGGCCTTTCGAAGGTCTTTTGTGTAAATATTATGCATGTGTTTGGCTTCCGTTCATGTTTGCTTTTCATCCTTTTGGCTTTTTCCTTTGCCGCCTTCCCTTGGCCGCCGCCTTCCCAGCCGGACAGCTGCTCTACAGTCTGTGGCTGGAGAAGGACTTGGTCGTTTTGGGAAGGCAAGTACTCGAGCTTTCTTAGATTGCGGCAAGGTGAACGGGAAGCCGGCCAGCCGGCTGCTCTGGTAGCCGGCTGGCGAGGCGGGAGGCCGGCTCGCGTTATATAAGTTCATTGGTCCTTAGCCGTTTTTCGTGTGGGCATCCTTTCCTGCCCTTGGCTCTTGCCAATCAGACAGTCAATTCTTCGAGCTGCGAGTTTTGGCAAGAGGGGGCTTGGGTGCCGGCACACTACTTGTCTGACTGCAGGCAGAACTTCAGATATAACTCGAGGCGGCGAGTCCTCGGGCCGACTGGTCGAACCCGGTGCCGGACGAAAAAAAGCAAATGTAGTAACATAATCATATGCGTGATACTCATCATTCATAGATAAAGGAGGGTAGTCCCCGAGTGCTCCTCGGGGTACCCTTTGTCTCGTACTTAGTACAAAAGGTAGCGTGCTACGTACTGCTTTTTAACTGTTAAATCTTCGGAGGAGATTGGCGTTCCATGGTCGTTCCGACTCCTTGCCGGAATCATCTCTCTTGCGTGTCTTCGGCTTCTGTGCGTCGATTAGGTAGTAGGAGTCGTTGCCTAAAGCTCTGCTGATGATGAAGGGGCCCTCCCAAGGGGCCGAGAGCTTGTGCTGGCCGGCTGTTCGCTGGATCAGCCGGAGCACAAGATCGCCCTCTTGGAAGGATCTTGGCTTGACCTTCCGTCTGTGGTAGCGGCGCAGGCCCTGCTGATAGATGGCAGACCGGCTGAGGGCTAACAGCCGGCCTTCTTCTAGCAGGTCAACGCCGTCTTCTCATGCTTCCTTGGCCTCCGCCTCCATGTACATGGTGACCCGAGGTGAGTCGAACTTGATGTCAGTTGGATGACAGCCTCGGCACTATATACAAGGAAGAAAGGGGTGAAGCCGGTTGACTTGTTTGGGGTAGTGCGCAAACTCCAGAGGACGGCTGGCAGCTCGTCGAGCCAATAGCCGGCCGAAGGCTCCAGTGGCACGACCAGTCGGGGCTTGATGCCGGAGAGGATGCGGCCGTTTGCTCGCTCGACCTGGCCGTTTGACTGCGGGTGGGCGACGGACGCTAGGTCCAGCCGGATGCCGTGTGTTGCACAGAAACGTGCCAGTGCTCCCTTTGCAAAATTTGTGCCATTGTCGGTGATGATGCTATGCGGCACGCCGTACCGGGTCGTAATATCTGCGATGAAAGTGACGGCAGTCGGCCCATTCAGCTTCTTGATCGGCTTTGCTTCAATCCACTTGGTAAATTTGTCCACAGCAACGAGCAAATGTGTCATGCCGCCGTGTGCCGTCTTGAATGGGCCCACCATGTCCAGCCCCCAGACGGCAAAGGGTCAGGTGAGGGGGATGGTCTTGAGTGCAGAAGCCAGCAGGTGTTGCTTGGAACTGAAAACTTGGCACCCTTTGCAGTGTTTGACTAGTTCCTTGGCGTCATCCAAAGCAGTCGGCCAGAAGAATCCATGGCGAAAAGCTTTGGCGACGAGTGATCTTGAGGCTGCGTGGTGGCCGCATTCGCCTTGGTGGATGTCCTTCAGGATTGCTATGCCCTTGTTTGGCTCGACGTAGCGCTGGAAGACTCCAGTGACGCTGCGCCTAACAAGCTCTTGGTTGACTATTGTGTATGCTCCGGCTCGGCGTTGAACTTGTCTTGATGAGATCTCGTCGGTTGGCAGCTCTTTGTTTACTAAGAAGTTGAGGATGGGCTGGGCCCATGATGGAGCTGTGACTTCTTCTATTGTCAGAACTGCTACTGTGACCAGGGCGGGTGGGCTGGGTGGTGAAGAGTTGGAGTCGGCCACCGCCTGTTGTGTCGATGTAGTCCCCGGGCCGGCTGTAGTAGCCCCCGGGCCGAGTTCCGAAGTCCCCGGGCCGGGTGCGACTACGGCAGTCCTCGGGCCGCCTGTCGAAGTCTCCGCTTTGCCTTCTTGGTTCCCCAAGTTGGATCCGACTGCGTCGGGGTTAGTCGGCACGAAGATGGAATCAGATTCTGGAGACGGCTTGATAGATGGCTTGAGGAGGCGGTGGAGAGAAACGCCGGCTGGTATAGCTTGCCGGGTGGAGCCTACTCTTGCCAGGGCATCTGCTTGCATGTTGTCGGCACGTGGTACATGAAGAAACTTGCATCCTTCAAAATATCCACCGATTTGCTGAACGAGGAAGCGGTAGCTTGCCATGTTCGCGTCCTTGGCGTCCCAGTCGGCAGATGACTGCTGGACCACCAAATCCGAGTCGCCATAGCACAGGATCCGGTGGATGCCGAGCTCTTTGGCTAGCCGGAGCCCGTGTATGAGCGCCTCGTACTCGGCCACATTGTGGGAGGCGGCAAAATGAATTTGCAATGTGTACTTGAGCTTGTCGCCCTTGGGAGAGGTGAGAACGATGCCGGCTCCCAAGCCGGTGTGCATCTTGGACCCATCGAAGTGCATCCGCCAATGAGTGGAGTCGGGGGCCGGTGGCAGGTACTGGGTTTCGGCCCAGTCCTGAGGAAGTCGGCCAGTGCCTAGGACTTAATGGCGGTGCAGGGCTGGTAGAAGATCGTGTAGGGGGCCAGCTCAATGGCCCATTTTGCCACCCGGCCAGATGCATCCCGGCTGCCTATGATCTCGGCGAGCGGGGCAGTACACACGAACGTGATGGGGTGCTCTTGAAAATAGGGCTTGAGCTTCTTGGCAGCGAAGTACACACCATAGCACATCTTCTGGTAGTGTGGGTAATTCTGCTTCGAGGTGGATAATACTTCGCTTAAATAATACACCGGCCTCTGGACCAGCTGAGCCCGGCCTTCTTCTGGGTGTTGGACTATGATAACTGTGCTGACCACCCGGCTAGTAGCGGCAACGTAAAGGAGCATGGGCTCTTTTTCAGTCGGTGCCGCCAAGACAGGCGGCATGGTTAGCATCTTCTTTAGCTCATGGAAAGCTTGGTCCGCTTGGTCGTTCCACTTTAAATGAGTGGACTCCTTCATGAGTCGGTAGAGGGGGAGGGCTTTCTCTCCGAGCCGGCTGATGAAGCGGTTCAGGGAAGCCAAGCATCTGGTGAACTTCTGGACGTCTCGTAGCTTGGTGGGAATCTCCATTCTCTCTATGGCTTTGATCTTCATCGGGTTGCACTCGATGCCGTGTTCGGAGACTAGAAAGCCTAGAAGCTGGCCGGCTGGTACTCCGAACACGCATTTCTCGGGGTTGAGTTTGATTTGAAACCGGCGCAAGTTTTCAAACGTATCTCTGAGGTCTTCCAGCAAGGTGCCGTGCTTCTCCGTCTTCACCACAATATCGTCTACATAGACGTGGGCATTTTTGCCGAGCTGCTTGAGGAGGCATTTCTGCATGCAACGCTGAAAAGTGGCACCGGCATTTCTCAAGCCGAATGTCATAGTTAGGTTGCAGAAGGCTCCGAATGGTGTGATGAAGGCGGTCTTCAGGCAGTCAGCTGGATGCAACTTTATCTGGTGGTAGCCTGAGTAAGCATCCAAGAAGCTCAACAGCTTGCATCCGGCTGTGGAGTCTATTACTTGATCAATCCTTGGCAGGGCGAAGGGATCTTTGGGGCAGGCCTTCTTGAGGCTAGTGTAGTCTATACACATGCGCCACTTGTTATTTTTCTTCAGCACGAGGACCGGGTTGGCGAGCCACTCTGCAAAGAAAACTTCCATAATGAAGCCAGCTGCCAGAAGTCGGGCTATTTCTTCTCCTACAATCCTTCTCTTCTCTTCCGACAGTCGGCGGAGGGGCTGTTTGACTGGTTTTGCACCTTCTCGGACGTGTAGCTTGTGCTCGGCGAATTCCTTCGGCACACCTGGCATGTCCTTGGGGGACCATGTGAAGATGTCCTGATTCTCATGGAGGAAATCGGCGAGCTCGCTTTCCTATTTGCTGTCCAGGTTTGCCACGATGGTGGCAAACCTTTCTGGGTGCTCCGGGTCCAGAGGTACCTTCTTTGTTTCTTTGGCCGTCTGAAAAGAACCTTGGGCATCACACTCCCTGGGGTTGGGGGACAGGGCCGGCTGCTTGCCGGCCATGGCCACAACTCGGTCTAGTATCTTCTTCTCTTCAGCAATCACGAGTTACTCGGCCAGCCGGCTGCTGGCTGCCGCACATTCGGAGGATTTCTTATAGTCTCCAGCTATGGTGATGATGCCCTTGGAACTCGGTATCTTCATCTTGAGGTAGGCATAGTGGGGTATAGCCATGAACTTGGCCAGAGCAGGTCGGCCAAGCAACACGTGGTAAGGGCTCTCCAGATCCACTACCTCAAACCACACCGCCTCTCGGCGGAAATGATCCTTGTCCCCGAAGAGGACATCTATCTTGATCTTGCCGATTGGGGAGCAGGACAGGCCGGGTACGATGCCATGGAACATAGTCCGACTAGGCATGAGCTGCTTTGTCTTGATGCTCAGCTTCTCCATGGTGTCACGGTACAGTATGTTGATGCTGCTCCCACCATCTATCAGCACGTAGGAGAATCGGGCAGCTCGCCTTTCTGTTGCGAGGGTGGCATCCAAAACCAATGCGTAAGAGCCGGGATACGGCATCACCTCTGGGTGATCTGTCCGGCTCCAGCTAATAGGCTTTCTGACCAGTGCATGAACTCTGGGTTGTTGGAGGAGAATGCGTTGACTTCCTGGTGTTGTCGGCGCCGGCTACGCCGATCTTCTGGTTGGCTCATAAAGACGACGTAGGCGGCATGCTCATCGGGGAACTCGTCTTGAACAGCCCCGACTGCTAGTCGAGCGGCTGGCTGCGGAGGGGCCGGAGGCGGCTGACCAGCAGGCGGAGGCGGCGCTATCCCCTCACCTTTGGAGATCCGCGTGAGCCAGTGGCATTTTCAGGTTGTGTGGTTTGAAGGCTTCGCGCCACTGTGAAACTTGCAGGGGGCATCAAGTGCTTGCTCGTAGGAGAAAGCCGGCTGCCAAGCCAGCCTGCTGCCCTTCTGCTTCTTGGGCGTGGGCCGCCCTTAGGGTTGTTCGTCTTTGACTGTGGCCACCTGCCGACTGGTGGAAGGCGTCGGGGGAGCCTTGCGCTTGTGGTCGTTCTGGTACGGACACCGGCTGGATTCTCTAGCCGACGTCTTGGGACTCGGAGCGAGCACCTTCCCGGAGGCGTCTACTCGGGGCTCGGTCTTCATTGAGGAATCGGCCGTGGCGTATATATCAGCTATGATCAGCAGCTCGTCAAGGGTAGTCGGCTCGTCGCAGAGGAGCCGGTGCTTGAGGAGGGTGCCTTCTCGGCACCCGGCGGTGAAGTACTCTATAGCTTGAACCTCGTGCACTCCCTCGCAGGAATTGCAGAGCTCGGCCCAATGCGTGAGGTAGTCGCGATTCGATTCGTTGGGCCCTTGGACACACAAGGAGAGCTGTCGGGGCTTGGGAGCCCGCTTGTAGGTGCCGGTGAAGTTACGGATGAAGGCTTCTGTGAAGTCTAGCCAGCTGTTGACGCTGTAAGGCTTGAGGCTGTTGAGCCAGGTGCGCGTCGTGCCTTGGAGCATGAGGGGCACATATTTTACGGCAACACGCCTGTTGCCGTTCGCGATGCTAACCGCGGTGGAGTAGTCGATCAACCAATCCTCCGGCTTCACGGAGCCGTTGTACTTGGGCGTGTCTCTTGGGAGCGAGAACCCTTTAGGGAAGGGCTCGTCACAGATGCGGGGGCCGAAGCAAGGCGGGCCGACATCATCTGCTTCTTCCAGGGCCAGGGATCGCGCTAGGCGGTCGATCCGGTGGCGGGCATCATTCTCGCTGACTACTTCGCGGCGACCCAGCCGGCCGCTGAGAGTTGGATGCGTGACAGGCGGCGGGGTAGGGTATCTCTCCCCACGAGGCGGAGGAGGAGGGGGGTCGCCCTGCCACTCCACGGCTTGAGGGCGGCCCTCTGCGTCACGCTCGATGGAGATTCGAGTCCGGCTGCGGCTGGCAGCCGGCTCCTTTTCTTTTCTTGCGCGGGTGTTGCCCGCAGTCGGTGTTCCGGACGTCGCGCCGTGCTCTCGGCGCGGGGGAGGACTTCCGACGCGGGCACCGGCTTCATGCCGCTCTGTGGCCGCGTCGATAAGCTGCTGGATGCGTCTAGTCATATAGGGGAGCTCGTCAGGCCCCAGCCCATTTAACTCGTCCGCTGCCGCCTGGGCGGCGCGCAGGTTCTCGAGAGGCGTGGCATAGACTGGGTGGTCTGCTCCTAGCATGCCGGCGATAGCCGCGCCGTGTTTCTTGACGACGCCGACGCGGCTCGGCCCATCGGGAGGCGGCGTGCCGAAGGCGGCATGGTCGACTTAGCACTGGTGAGCCTCGGTGAGGCGTCTCATGGTGGCTAGCTTCTGGCCCTCCGCAACGAGGGCGAGGCGGCGCGCCTCCAATGTTTGGCATCTATGTCGGCCGGGCTGGGGGCGGACAAGTCATGTAGCGCCGTCTGTAGGGCGTCGTGGGCGTTTTTGCCAGAGGCGGCGCCGTGGCTGATGACCAGTACCTCGGTGATGGCGCTGCCGCTGCTGTCGGCTCGAGGAAGAGGGTCGTTGATGATTACCACGTTGGTGGGGAAGGCATCAAGTGATGCCGTATCGGAGTCGACAAGCATCGGGTCGGGGGAGCCAACCGACTCCAAATCCGCGGCAAGCTCGCCAGAGACGTGGAGTTGGTCGAGGAGGCTAACGAGGTGGCTCTCGGCGCAGCCTGTGCCCGCGTCGGATGCGGGCTCGTCGGAGATGCGAGCCTTGCCAAGAAGATCGGCGAGGCAGCTCGCCGCGCAGGCATCTGCAATGTCTTGCAGCGCGTCGGGGCAAGCGCCATCGGGCGAGCCGGGCTGGCTACGCACGCTGGGAAGGAAGAGGGTTCCCGTTCAGAACAGGTCTCCGGACGACGGTGCACCTGGCCCCACAGTGGGCGCCAAATGTCAGGTGGTTGGTGCGACATATGCCAATGGGTGGCTTATCATTGTGGGAGCCAATAAAACACCGTCGGTGCCTGGAAACGGGATAAGGCGAAGACATGCACGCCGGCGAATCTTACCCAGCTTCAGGGCTCTCCGTGGAGATAACACCCCTAATGCTGCTCTGCGGGGTCTCCGCATGATCACTAGCTCGACAAGTAGCTACAAGATACTCCTTGAGCTGTTCGGTGAAAGGATGAAGGAGGGCCAGGCAAGCCCGCTCCTCTCCTCGTTGTGGTGTCTAAAACTATCCAAAGAGAGATCTCCCCTGCATGGGTGCCCTGGGGGGTTTATACAGGCCTACCCCCCAGGGGTACAATGGTAATCCGGCTGGGCGTGGGCCCTAGCCATCTGTGTCTACGCTCGCCGGCTTCTCCGCCGACTGGTGGGGCCCGCCGGCTGGTGGACCCCGCCGGCTGCCGGCCCTCTGGTCGACAGGCCGGCCCCACCGCTTGGTGGTCCTGTCGGGGGCTGGTTACTGTGGCCTCGTCCTTGGTGATGAGGGCTTTGTCGTGGTAAGCATGGCTATAGTGCTGCCGCCGGGCGGCTTGTCACTGTAGCCTTACCTCGTCTTATCTCCTTAATAGGGCACCTCATTCGAGGGAGTGGACTGGCCGGCTACTGGGAGTCGGCCGTACCCCAAGCCGACTGGGGGAGGCCCGGCCGCCTTCGGATGTCTCCTTGACGGATGGGGCCCGCTGCCCATGGGTCGTACTGACAGCTCGCCGTGGGTGACGTCACGGTCAACATGGCAACAGTGCCGCGCCGGACGGGTGATGGCCGCCCCGTACGGCGTACTGTGGCCAGGCGCGTTCCGGGATTCGGGGGTGGCAGGTTTCGCTGTAGCCACGCCCCGTCTCATTGCCATTATGTGGGTGCGGACTTTGAGGGCACGATCTGGGCCGCCTGCTGAGGGGGCAGGGGGCCGGCTTCTTAGAGTCGGCCTTCTCGTGGCCGGCTTCATGGAGCTGGCCCTCTCGGGGTTTTCTTCTTGGGGATTTTTAGGCCTGGGCCGCCTTCGCACAGCCGGCCCGAGGGGCAGTCGGCTGGAGGAAGGCGGCCCCGTGTCTTGGATGCTTGAAGGCTCGATCGGCCTATAATTTTTTCTGAAGTGCCAGGGGGAGCCAGCTAGGCTACCCGTGGTCATTTACTCCGACAGGTCTGCAACATTCAGATCCATGTGTTCTTCGCAAATCTCGATTTCATATTGTAGATGTTGCTACTATGCTCCACTTGGAGCTATTCCAAATGGTTGCTCCACTATATGTATCCGGTTTGCTACTCAGAGTCATCCGGATAGGTCTTAAAGCTTGCATCGACGTAACCCTTTATGCTGAACTCTTTATCACCTCCATAACCGAGAAACATTTCCTTATTCCTAAGGACAATTTTGACCGCTGTCCAATGATCCACTCCTGGATCACTCTTGTACCCCCTTTCCAGACATGTGGCAAGGCACATCGCGGTACACAACATGGCATATCGTATAGAGCCCATGGCTAAGGCATAGGGGACGACTTTCATCCTTTCTCTTTCTTCTGCCATGGTCGAGCTTCAAGTCTTAACTTCACACCTCACAACTCAGGAAAGAACTCCTTCTCTGACTGATCCATCTTGAACTCCTTCAAGATCATGTCAAGGTATGTGCTTTGTGAAAGTCTTATTAGGCGTCTTGATCTATCTCTATAGATCTTGATACCCAACATGTAAGCAGCTTTACACAGGTCTTCCTTTGAAAAACTCAATTCAAACAACGTTTTTTGCTTTCTAGAAATTCTACATCATTTCCGATCAACAATATGTCATCCATATATACCTATCAGAAATGTTGTAGTGCTCCCACTCAATTTCAGGCAAATAGAAGTTTCTTGCAAACTTTGTATAAACCCAAAAGCTTTGAGCACCTCATCAAAGTCTATGTTCCAACTCCGAGATGCTTGCTCCAATCCATAGGAGGATTGCTGGAGTTTGCATACCTTTTAGCATCCTTAGGTTCGACAAAACCTTTTGGTTGTATCACATACAACCTTTCCTCACGGAAACCATCAAGGAAACTTTGTTTTGACTTCCATCTGCCTGATTTCGTAAATGAAAATGCAGCAACTGCTAACATAGTTCTAACAGACTTTAGCATTGCTATAATTGAGAGAGTCTCATCATAATCAACTCCTTGAACTTGTCGGAAACTTCTTTGAGACAAGTCGATCTTCAAAAATGGTGACATTACCATCAGTGTCTGTCTTCTTCTTAAAGATCCAATTATTCTCAATGGCTTGCCGTTCAACGAGCAAGTCCACCAAAGTCCATACATGGATCCTATCTCGGATTTCATGGCTTCTAGCCATTTGTTGGAATCTGGGCCCACCATCGCTTCATAGCTCATAGGTTCATCGTTGTCCAACAACATGACCTTTAAGACAGGGTTACCACTGAGAAGTTGTACACACCCTTGTCGACCTACGAGGTTCCATAGCAATTTGATCTGAAGCTTCATGATCATTATCATTAGCTTTCTCTTCAACTGACATAGTTTCCACAGAAACATCTTTCTGTGCTGCGCTACCCTCTGGTTGAAGTGAAGGTTCAACAACCTCATCAAGTTCTATCTTCCTCCCACTCAATTCTATCGAGAGAAACTCTTTCTTGAGAAAGGACCTGTTCCTAGTGACAAACGCTTTGCCCTCAGATCTGAGATAGAAGGTATACCCAATCATCTTGTTTGGGTATTCTATGAAGATACAATTTCCCGCTTTGGGTTTGAGCTTTTCTGACCGAAGCCTATCGACATAAGCATCATAGCCCCAAACCTTAAGAAACAACAACTTTGGTTTCTTGCCAAATGATAGTTCACACGGTGTTGTCTCCACGGACTTAGATGGTGCCCTATTTAAAGTGAATGTAATTGTCTTTAATGCATAACCCCCAAAAATAGCGGTAGATTGGTAAGAGACATCATACACCATATCCAATAAGGTTTGATTACGACGTTCGGACACATCATCATGCTATGATGTTCCAGGCGGCGTCAACTGTGAAACGATTCCACCTTGTCTTTAGTGATTGCGAAACTCACAACTCATACACTTTCCCTTTGATCAGATCGAAGGAACTTGATCGTCTTGTTACAATGATTCTCAACTTAACTCTAAAATTGCTTGAACATTTCAAACATTTCAGACTTATGCTTCATCAAGTAAATATACCCATATCTACTCAATTCACCAGTGAAGGTGAGAACATAATGATATCCACTGCGCGCGTCAACACTCATCGGACCGCACACATCAGCATGTATGATTTCCAACAAGTCACTTGCCCGTTCCGTTGTTCCAAAGAACAGGGTTTTAGTCATCTTGCCAAAGAGGCATGGTTCGCATGTGTCAAGTGATTCAAAATCAAGTGACTTCAAAAGTCCATTAGCATGGAGGTTCTTTCATGCGCCTTACACCAATATGACCTAAGTGGCAGTGCCACATGAAAGTGGTACTATCATTATCAACTCTACATCTTTTGACATCAATGTTATGAACATGTGTATAACTACGACCGGGATTCAATAAACCATTCACATTGGGTGCATGACCATAGAAGGTATTATTCATGTAAACAGAATAACCATTATTCTCTAACTTAAATGAATAACCATATTGCAATAAACATGATCTAATCATGTTCATGCTCAACGCAGACACCAATGCAAACAACATTTATCGTCCACTTTGCATAGACGGATGAGTCCGTAGATACAGAGCGCGTGGCTCTGGACACGGATCTGACTCACCGGGAGATCTCCTTGGGATAGTTTTCCTTTCTTCGAAGAGCTTGTGCACCAGGATTCCGAGAATAATCGGGGTGTCCCGCTATGGAGGATTGTCTCCGCGGATCGTGAGCTTGTCATGGTCTAAGTTGGGACACCGCTGCAGGGTTTAAACTTTCGAGAGCCATGCCCCCGGTTATGTGGCAGATGGGAATTTTTTAATATCCGGTTGTAGAGAAATTGACACTTGACTTAATTAAAATGCGCCAACCGCATGTGTAACCGTGATGGTCTCTTTTCGAAGAGGTTCGGGAAGAGAACACGGTGGGGTTATGTTTGAACGTACGTAGTTCATGATCACTTCATGGTCACTTTTAGCTCTGCGTCCGTTGCGTAGTTTCTCATCTTACCCTTGTACTCATATGTTAGCCACCATATTTGCTTAGTGCTTGCTGCAACTCCACCATATATCCCCAACTTACCTTTAATCTTAAATAGTCTTGCTATCGTGGGTTTTGAGATTGTTGAGTCCTCGTGACTCACCATATACTACAAAAACAGTTGCTGGTACCAACGAGACTGATGCAGGTGATGCCACTGAACTCAAGTGGGAGTTCGACGAAGACCTTGGTCGTTACTACGTTTCCTTTCCGGACGATCAGTAGTGGTGCCCAGTAGGGTCGATCGGGACTTAGCATGGGTGGTTGTTTTTATTTGTTTGATTCCATCCGTAGTCGGACTTTGTGTTCATCTTGAATGATTGTATAACTTGATGTTATTTGTGTGACATTGTGGCGGTTGTAAGCCAAAGCTCGTATTCTATCTATTCAGTACATGAGATGAGCAAAGATACAACCACTCTTCCGACCATACCAATATGCGCTTATACCCCAAGTCATGCCTTAACACGTATGGACTATATTCGCATATTGGGCGTTACAAGTTGGTAATCAGAGCCATCTTGACTTAGGAGCCCCCTGCTTGATCAAACCGTTGACGTCGTTGAGTCTATAACAAAACTATTTTGAGTCTTAGGAATATATATATCGGAGAGTAGGATTCTTTTTACTCCTCAGCCCCCTTCGTCGTTCTGGTAAGGACTCCTGACGTAGATGTTTTGACTTTCCTCTCCCCATTTTCACTAAAAAAATCAGGATCACGCAGGTATCTTGGGATCATTCTGATATTGTTGTGACGAGAACATTGTTCTTGGTACCTCTTGACATTTAGGGGTTGTGGCAGTGTCCAGGGGAGTTGAGGTCCGAGGTGTTGTCGTCACAATTTTATCATTGCAGTTCTGGAATACCTGAGCTCGCCGAAATCAAAAATCTCTTTTATGCAGTTAGTGGTGAGATAACCTCGACGCCACCCGGTACCGTGGAGGGAGTTTGGGAGTATTGCCACAACTCGTATAACAAATGCTTTTCAAAGGTCGAGGTACATGATTTCCGGAGTTTTCTTGGTTTTGTGTTGACAGATGGATACAGTGGACCATAGAGCTTGTTAGTTGTGTGATATATATTGTGCCTCCCTGTATCCCCAACACCAGATTGCATAACCAGAAAGTTTTGGGAGTTAATAGGTGGGAATTCAAGTAGCTCTTAGTTATTATTCCAGTAGATAATTGGTATGGGATTGGGTGATCCTTACCACTTATTTGTTCCAGTCATACCTTGTTGTTTTATTCATCAATCTTTGTCTAAGTGGCTTCTCACTCTAATGGCCGTGTAATGTTAACTTTGGAATTCATTCGTTCAATCTATGTTCGGATGCTTATTGTGAAGACTATATGTTGCACATTTCTATCCGTTGATTTAGCTTGTCTATCTTTCTATGGTGGTTCTAACGGATGTCACCTCTTCAGGATGGCTCCCCCAACGCGTCTGAATCCGCAATGAACCGATGAAGATCAGTCGATCCCTCCACCCCCGCCTCCTCCTCCGCCTCCGGTGGCATGGCAAGTGATATGTCTCCAACGTATCTATAATTTTTGATTGTTCCATGCTATTATATTATCTATTTTGGATGTTTAATGGGCTTTATTATGCACTTTTATATTATTTTTGGGACTAACCTATTAACCGAAGGCCCAGTGCAAATTGTTGTTTTTGCCTATTTCTGTGTTTCGCAGAAAAGGAATATCAAACGGAATCCAAATGGAACAAAACCTTCGCGAGGATCTTTTTTGGAACAAGCGCAATCCAGGAGACTTGGAGTGGAGGTCAAGGAAGCAATGAGGCGGCCACGAGGTAGGGCGACGCGCCCAGAGGGTAGGCGCGCCCCCACCCTCGTGGGCCCCTCGTAGCTCCACCGACCTACTTCTTTCATCTATATATACTCTTATACCCTGAAAACATCCAGGGGAGCCACAAAACCACTTTTACACCGCCGCAACCGTCTGTACCCGTGAGATCCCATCTGGGGACCTTTTCCGGCGATCTGCCGGAGGGGGATTCGATCACGGAGGGCTTATACATCAACACCATAGCCTCTCCGATGATGTGTGAGTAGTTTACCACAGACCTTCGGGTCCATAGTTATTAGCTAGATGGCTTCTTCTCTCTCTTTGGTTCTCAATACAAAGTTCTTGATTTTCTTTGAGATCTATTCGATGTAATACTTTTTGTGGTGTGTTTGCCGAGATCCGATGAATTGTGGGTTTATGATCAAGTTTATCTATGAACAATATTGATTCTTTTCTGAATTCTTATATGCATGATTTGATATCTTTGCAAGTCTCTTTGAATTATCAGTTTGGTTTGGCCTACTAGATTGATCTTTCTTGCAATGGGAGAAGTGCTTAGCTTTGGGTTCAATCTTGCGGTGCTCGATCCCAGTGACAGAAAGGGAACCGGGACATATTGTATTGTTGCTATCGAGGATAAAAAGATGGGGTTTATATCATATTGCTTGAGTTTATCCCTCTACATCATGTCATCTTGCCTAATGCGTTACTCTGTTCTTATGAACTTAATACTCTAGATGCATGCTGGATAGCGGTCGATGTGTGGAGTAATAGTAGTAGATGCAGAATCATTTCGGTCTAGTTGACACGGACGTGATGCCTATGTTTATGATCATGCCTAGATATTCTCATAACTATGCGCTTTTCTATCAATTGCTCGGCAGTAATTTGTTCACCCACCGTAATATTTGCTATCTTGAGAGAAGCCACTAGTGAAACCTATGGCCCCCGGTTCTACTTTATATCATATAAGTTTCCGATCTACAATTCTAGTTTACTATTTATTTTGCAATCTTTACTTTCCAATCTATACAACAAAAATACCAAAAATATTTATCTTATTATCTTTATCAGATCTCACTTTTGCAAGTGGCCGTGAAGGGATTGACGACCCTTTTATCACGTTGGTTGCAAGGTTCTTATTTGTTTGTGCAAGTACTAGGCAATTTGCGTGTAGTCTCCTACTAGATTGATACCTTGGTTCTTAAAAACCGAGGGAAATACTTACGCTACTTCACTGCATCACCCTTTCCTCTTCAAGGGAAAACCAACGCATGCTCAAGAGGTAGCAAGAAGGATTTCTGGCGCCGTCGCCGGGGAGATTTGCACCAAGTCAAGTCAAGATTTGATCTCCCGTCAACTAGCCATTTCTGGTGCCGTTGCCGGGGAGATCTACGCTCAAGTCAAGACATACCAATTACCCATCACAAACTCTTATCCCTCACATTACATTATTTTCCATTTGCCTCTCATTTTCCTCTCTCCCACTTCACCTTTGCCTTTTCTTTGCCCTTCGTCTATTCAATCTTTTGTTTGCTTGTGTTACCATGTACCTTCTTTTTGCTTGCATCTTCGCTTGCTAAAAGTTTAGGGATCCTCAACCACTTGCTAATCTCTTTAAGAGATCCAATTATGATGAACCTATTGCTAGTGAGTTGAGTGCACTAGATTATCTTTATGAGGTTTTGCTTGAAATTCGTAAATCTGAAAATTGTGATGAAGTGATTTATAAAGTGATTCACGATAGATCTTTGAATAAAAAGCATAATTGCAATGATGTTATTATAAATTCTATGAATGTAAATTGTGCTAATAATATGCAAAACCCTAAGCTTGGGGGTGCTAGTTTTGCTATGTCCACTACTTGTTGCAATGATCATGATTGGGGTGATTCTTCTTATGATCTTGAAAATTTATTTAAGCCCCTTGATGAATATAAGATTGATAATAATGTTTGCAATATTATTGAAAGTGGGTTTGGAAGAGTGTCAACTTTAGATCCCACATATTTGGAAAATTTTCAATCTTATGAAATTTTTGATAAAAGTGGGTTTGGGGAGGTCATGACTTTAGTTAATGTTAATCCCACTATTTTGGAAGAGTGTCAACTTTGCATACATGTGGATCTTGTTAAGAATATGTTTTGTGATAGCTATATTGTTGAATTTGCTTATGATCCTACATGTAATTATTATGATATAGGAAAATTTGGTTGTAGAAATTTTCATGTTACTAAATTACCTCTCGTTATGTTGAGATTGCTATTGTTTCTTTCCGCTTCCTTGCATATGCTAGTTTTTGCTTGCCTTGATAATTTGTTTGCCTATAAGATGCCTATGCATAGGAAGTATGTTAGACTTAGATGTTTTTGTCACGTGTTTTATGATGCTCTCTTTATGCTTTAATTCTTGTCTTTCATGTGAGCATCATTGAAATCTCTTTGCCTAGCTAGGGGCGTTAAACGATAGCGCTTGTTGGGAGGCAACCCAATTTTTATTTTTGTTCCTTGCTTTTTGTTCCTGTTTAGTAATAAATAAATATTCTATCCTCTGTTATGATTGTGTTTTTTATGCTTTAATTAGTGTTTGTGCCAAGTAAAGCCTTTAGGATCTTCTTGGGTGATTGTTATTTGATCTTGCTGAAAAAACAGAAAGTATGCACTCACGAGAATAATTTTCATTTTTTACCAGAGAGCGATAAAATACCAATCCCAACTGCAGTATATCAATATACAAATTATTTAGGACGTACTAATTTTTCAGGATTTTTGGAGTTACAGCAGTATTCGAAACCTACAGATTACTACAGACTGTTCTGTTTTTGACAGATTCTGTTTTTCGTGTGTTGTTTGCTTATTTTGATGAATTTATGGCTAGTATCGGGGGGTATGAACCATAGAGAAGTTGGAATACAGTAGGTTCAACACCAATATAAATAAATAATGAGTTCTTTATGGTACCTTAAGGTGGTGATTTGTTTTCTTATACTAACGGAGCTCATGAGATTTTCTGTTGAGTTTTGTCTTGTGAAGTTTTCAAGTTTTTGGGTAAAGATTTGATGGATTTTGAAACAAGGAGTGGCAAGAGCCTGAACTTAGGGATGCCCAAGTCACCCCAAGGTAAAATCCAAGGACAACCAAAAGCCTAAGATTGGGTATGCCCCAGAAGGCATCCCCTATTTCGTCTTCATCTATTGGTAACTTTACTTGAGGCTATATTTTTATTCACCACATGATATGTGTTTTTCTTGGAGCGTCCTGTATGATTTGAGTCTTTTCTTTTTATTTTACCACAATCATCCTTGCTGTACACACCTTTTGGAGAGACACACATGAATCGGAATTTATTAGAATACTCTATGTGCTTCACCTATATCTTTTGAGCTGATAAATTTTGCTCTAGTGCTTCACTTATACCTTTTTAGAGCACAGTGGCGGTTTTATTTTATAGAAATTATTGATCTCTCATGATTCACTTATATTATTTTGAGAGTCTTTTAGAACAGCATGGTAATTTTCTTTGGCTATAAAATTAGTCCTAATATGATAGGCATCCAGGATAGGTATAATAAAAACTTTCATATAGAGTGCATTAAATATTATGAGAAGTTTGATACTTGGTAGTTGTTTTGAGATATAAAGATGGTAATATTAGAGTCGTGCTAGTTGAGTAATTGTGGAATTGAGAAATACTTGTGTTGAAGTTGGCAAGTCCCGTAGCATGCATGTATGGTAAACGTTGTGTGACAAATTCGAAGCATTTTTATTCGAAATGGACTTTGTCACTGGCTTTCCCAAGTCGAAGCGTGGGAATGATGCTATCTTCGTTGTCATTGACAAGCTTACAAAAGTGGCTCATTTACTTCCAATCAAAGAATCTATCACAGCAGCTTAGTTGGCAGAGCTATACACATCTAGAATTGTCTCGTTGCATGGAATCCCTCAGCTGATCTCTTCAGATCGTGGAAGCATTTTCACTTCCAAGTTCTGGGACTCCTTCCAGAAGGCCATGGGCACCAACATTCGCTTCAGCATGACTTTCCATCCTCAAAAAAGTGGCCATATTGCTGTAAATCTCATTGCATTCAGATGGCTAATTGCTGTAAATCGCAGAACATGGCCATATTTGAATCGCTTGCCATTTCCAAACCGTAACTCCGATCCCGATGTTGTTTATATCGTTTTCAAGCGATTTTATCTCATCTTTCCAGTGGAACACTTGTATTTACAAGTTGAGGCAAGGTTCTTGCATTTCCTGTCATATCTTGCATATGCATCCCGCATCGCATCCCGTATAGCATATCATCATTGCATCATATTGTTTGATCCTTGCACGTGGTTGATTGTGTCCTTGTTGCTTGTTTGTCTTGTTTGGGTAGAGCCGGGAGACGAGTTCGCTAATGAGGAGCCCGTTGAGTTTGCTTTCGAGGATCCAGTCAACTCTGACAACTGTGCAGGCAAGATGATCATACCCTCGAAATCACTACTATCTTTGCTATGCTAGTTTTGCTCGCTCTTTTGCTATGCCAATGCTACGATGCCTACCACTTGCTTTCAAGCCTCCCAAATTGCCATGTCAAACCTCTAACCCACCATGTCCTAGCAAACCGTTGTTTGGCCATGCTATCGCTTTGCTCAGCCCCTCTTATAGCGTTGCTAGTTGCAGGTGAAGATTGAAGGCTGTTCCTTGTTGGAACATTTATTTACTTGTTGGGATCTCATCATATTACCTTGTTATCTTAATGCATCTATATACTTCGTAAAGGGTGGAAGGCTTGACCTCTCGCCTAGTGTTTTGTTCCACTCTTGCCGCCCTAGTTTCCATCATATCGGTGTTATGTTCCCGGATTTTGCGTTCCTTACGCGGTTGGGTTATAATGGGAACCCCTTGATAGTTCGCCTTGATTAAAGCTTTTCCAGCAATGCCCAACCTTGGTTTTACCATTTGCCACCTAGCCTCTTTTTCCCTTGGGTTTCCGGAGCCTGAGGGTCATCTTATTTAAACCCCCCGGGCCAGTGCTCCTCTGAGTGTTGGTCCAAATAGAGCCACTTGAAGCGCCACCTTGGGGCAACTTGAGGGTTGGTTTTAGTTGTACGTAGTGTTCATCTGAGTGTGCCCTGAGAAAGAGATATGTGCAGCTCCTATCGGGATTTGTCGGCACATTCGGGCGGTGTTGCTGGTCTTGTTTTAACCTGTCGAAGTGTCTTCAATAACCGAGATACCGAGTCTGATCGAAATGTCTTGGGAGGAGGTCTATTCCTTCGTTGACCGTGAGAGCTTGTCATGGGCTAAGTTGGGACTCCCCTGCAGGGATTTGAACTTTCGAAAGCCATGCCCGCGGTTATGGGAAGATGGGAATTTGTTAATGTCCAGTTGTAGATAACTTGAACCTTAACTTAATTAAAATGAATCAACTGAGTGTGTTACCGTGATGGCCTCTTCTCAGCGGAGTCCGGGAAGCGGACACGGTGTTGGAGTAATGTTTGCGCAGGTTGCTCTCTAGTTTCTCGCTCGCGCTTCGCCTCCTCTTCTCGCTCTCTTTTGCGAATAAGTTAGCCACCATATTTGCTAGTCGCTTGCTGCAGCTCCACATCATTTACCTTGCCTTACCTATAAGCTTAAATAGTCTTGATCGCGAGGGTGCGAGATTGCTGAGTCCCTGTGGCTCAAAGATTACTATTACACCAGATGCAGGGCCTGATGATTCCGCTCTAGGTGACGCGCTCGAGCTCAAGTGGGAGTTTGACGAGGACTCTCAATGTTACTATGTTTCCTTTCCTGATGATCAGTAGTGGTGCCCAGTTGGGGGTGATCGGGACCGTGTCGCTTGTTGGGTTATCTTTTATTTTGGCGCCGTAGTCGGGCCATGAGTGTTTGGATGATGTAATGTTATTTATGTACTTGATTGACGTGGCGAGTGTAATCCAACTATGTTATCTCCCCTTTATGATTTATATTACATGGGATGTTGTGAAGATTGCCTAACTTGTGACATATGCCTTCAATGCGATTATGCCTCTAAGTCGTGCCTCGACACGTGGGAGATATAGTCGCATCGAGGGTGTAACACTCCGCCACCTCGAACCCGCTCGCCGTCGTCGCCTCCTGTCGCCGTCTCGACCCCAGCGCGCCTCCTGCTCGTCGCCGGGCCTCCTCCGGCCAGATCCAGCCCCTGGTGCCCCGCATCCAGCCACCCCGACCCTCTCCGGCGCCGCCTCGCTGCCACATCACCGAAGCCGAGCCACCATCGCCGCCGTTGACCCCGTAGTCGCCGGAACCCTAACTTCGCGAGGTTGTTTTCATCACTAAGTCCCAGATCTGCAACATCATGTGTGCCACTGTGCCATGTCATAACTTCTTGCTCATAGCTCTGTTTTGTGTGCATGATATATCGAAATGTGCATCTCGCGATGCTCTACATGGTGCTGTAGTTTGTTTGCATGTACTATCCATATTGATGCCCTAATTATCATTGCAAAAGGGATAAATGATATTATCTGCTGGAAACTATCATAACTTGCTGATTTGTCTTTTTCATAGCATTTTATGTGTTTGTCTTTTGAGCATCATGTCAACATGTCTTAGGAGCATCTTCATGCCATATTTACAGTGGTGCAACCCTTGTATTTTTATGTGCCTTGTGGTGACTAGCACAAGCATGCCAAGTAGCCCACTTGATGTTGCTGATTTTGGTGACTTAGTTTTTCTGCCAAGTCTTATCATGCTACCTCATGTTGCCATGTTAATTTGATGCTACAAGTGAATCCATGTGCATTTTGATGAGGTTCAGTAAGGGTATTTTGAAGATATTGTTATGCTCTATCTATCCATGCCTTTTTTGCAATTATGGGGTGCTTTAGCTTGTCATTACCATGCTCTCATTTTGCCAAATAATACTACTGTCAATCTGTTAACAAGAAGTTCATTTTTGCCATGTGTTTTGCTAGTGATCCATGCATCCTATGACCATGCTCTTGCCATGTTTAGCTTCATAAATGTGTCTTCTTACTGTTGGTTGCTTTGTTATGCCATGAAATGGTTTGTGGTGAGTTGCACAAGCTTGCAAAGTTGCTATCATGAATCTGTTTCTGCCATGCATGAATTTTCTCTTAGTCTGAAATCTGTTCATATCACTTGCCATGTTTGCATTAATGCTACCATCTTTTCTGTGAATCTTTGGCTCAAGTTCAGTAAGGGATTTTTGTTATTGCTTTTAGTACTAGCATGCCATGCTCAAGTTTGCCATGATATGTTCCTGTAGCATGTAGTTTACTAGCTCTAAACATTGCAACCTGATGTTGTTTATGCCATGTTCAGTATTTTCACCAAGTCAGTAAACCAGTTAGCATTTGCGTTTTTGCCATGCTGTTTTAGACCTGTTCTAGTGAGTTCTAGCAGTAGCTTAGTGTTCATGATTTGTAGAGCTTCACATGTACTTCACTGCCATGTGTTTTGTTTTTATGTTGGAGTGTTGTAGCATATTTTCATGATGCATATTAATTGCTATGTTGCTGTTAAGCGCAGTTGTGCATTGTTCTTGTTTTGCACGTCATTTGCAAACCGTGCATCCGTTTCCGGTGATCTTCATATCGATTTCAACCAAAATCTCTCAATCTATCAAGTGGCATGCTTGGTTTGCCACGTAAACGCCATGATCATCTTTTCCCCTATGGAGTACCCATATGCATTGCACATAATATATTGCATCCCATGCCATGTCTTGCATCTTGTTGCTTGCGCATTGCCCCGTGATTGATTGTTGTTCCCTTGCTTGTGTTCTTTCTTTGGGTAGATCCGGGAGACGAGTTCGTGAACGAGGATCCTGTCGAGTACGTTTACGAGGAGCAAGCTTTCGACAACCCTGAGAACTTTGCATGCAAGATGATTATTACCCTTGATATCACTTCTATCTTTGCTTGCTAGTTGTTCGTTCTATCGCTATGTCGCGCTACCTACCACTTGTTATCAAGCCTCCCTTATTGCCATGTCAAGCCTCTAACCCACCTTCCTAGCAAACTGTTGTTTGGCTATGTTACCGCTTTTGCTCATCCTCTCTTATAGCGTTGCTAGTTGCAAGCGCAGTGCAGGTTGTTCCTTGTTGGAACATGGATATGATGGGATATCACAATATCTCTTATTTAAAGATGCATCTATATACTTGGTAAAGGATGGAAGGCATGGCCTTTTTCTTGGTGTTCTGTTCCACTTTTGCCACCTTAGTTTCTGTCATACCGGTGTTATGTTCCTTGAATTTTGCGTTCCTAACACGGTCAGGCTGTTATGCCCCCCCTTGTCTCTTCGCCTAAAGTAAAGCTTTCTTGAGGAGATCCAACATTGGTTTTACCATTTGCCTAATAACAACTAAAATTTGCATAGCGAGTAATTAACCCGAGGCCTCTTAATCAACCCCCAGGCCAAAGCTTGACATGGGTGTTGGTCCACCTACCTAGCAGTCGGCGGTGCCGCCTCGGGGCAACTCGGGTTCTTTTGGCTATCTTCCACTTTGCATAGACGGATGAGTCCGTAGATAGAGAGCGCGCGGCTCTGGACACGGATCTGACTCACCAGGAGATCTCCTTGGGATAGTTTTCCTTTCTTCGAAGATCTTGTGCACCGGGATTCCGAGAATACTCGGGGTGTCCCGCGATGGAGGATTGTCTCCGCGGATCATGAGCTTGTCATGGGCTAAGATGGGACACCCCTGCAGGGTTTAAACTTTCGAGAGCCGTGCCCACAATTATGTGGCAGATGGGAGTTTTTTAATATCCGGTTGTAGAGAACTTGACACTTGACTTAATAAAAATGCGCCAACCGTGTGTGTAACCGTGATGGTCTCTTTTCGACGAGGTTCGAGAAGAGAACACGGTGGGGTTATGTTTGAACGTAAGTAGTTTAGGATTACTTCTTGGTCACTTCTAGCTCTATGTCTGTTGCGTAGTTTCTCATTTACCCTTGTACTCGTATGTTAGCCACCTATTTGCTTAGTGCTTGCTGCAACTCCACCATATATCCCCACCTTACCTTTAAGCTTAAATAGTCTTGCTATCGCGGGTTTTGAGATTGCTGAGTCCTCATGACTCACCAGATACTACAAACACAGTTGCAGGTACCAACGAGATTGATGCAGGTGATGCCATTGAACTCAAGTGGGAGTTCAACGAAGACCTTTGCCGTTACTAGGTTTCCTTTCCGGATGATCTGTTGTGGTGCCCAGTAGGGTCTATCGGGACTTAGCATGGGTGGTTGTTTTTATTCGTTTGATTCCGTCCATAGCCAGACTTTGTGTTCATCTTGAATGATTGTATAACTTGATGTTATTTGTGTGACATTGTGGCGATTGTAAGCCAAAGCTCGTATTCTATCTATTCAGTACATGAGATGAGCAAAGATACAACCACTCTTGCGACCATACCAATATGCGCTTATACCTCAAGTCGTGCCTCGACACGTATGGAGTATAGTCACATATTGGGTGTTACATGCATCAAGGACGTAATTCTTCTGTGCAGCAATGAGGATAATCCTCAAGTTACGGACCCAGTCCATGCAGTTGCTACCATCATCTTTCAACTTAGCTTTCCCTAGGAACACATTAAAATTCAAGGGAGCGGTAGCATGGGCCATTGATCTACAACATAGATATGCAAAAACTATCAGGACTAAGTTCATGATAAATTTAAGTTCAATTAATCATATTACTTAAGAACTCCCACTTAGATAGACATCCCTCGAGTCATCTAAATGATCACGTGATCCATATCAACTAAACCATGTCCGATCATCACGTGAGATGGAGTAGTTTTCAATGGTGAACATCTCTATGTTGATCATATCTACTATATGATTCACGTTCTACCTTTCGTTCTCAATGTTCCGAGGCCATGTCTGTACATGCTAGGATCGTCAAGTTTAACCCGAGTATTCCGCATGTGCAAAACTGTCTTGCACCCGTTGTATGTGAACGTAGAGCTTATCACACCCGATCATCACGTGGTGTCTCGGCACATGAACTGTCGCAATGGTGCATACTTAGGGAGAACACTTATACCTTGAAATTTTAGTGAGGGATCATCTTATAATGCTATCGCCATACTAAGAAAAATAAGATGCATAAAAGATAAACATCACAGGCAATCAAAATATGTGACATGATATGGCCATCATCATCTTGTGCCTTTGATCTCCATCTCCAAAGTACCGTCATGATCTCCATCGTCACCGGCTTGACACCTTGATCTCCATCGTAGCATCGTTGTCGTCTCGCCAACTATTGCTTCTACAATTATCGCTAACGCATAGTGATAAAGTAAGACAATTACATGGCGATTGCATTTCATACAATAAAGCGACAACCATAAGGCTCCTGCGAGTTGCCGATAACTTTTACAAAACATGATCATCTCATACAACAACGTATATCACATCATGTCTTGAGCATATCACATCACAACATGCCCTGGAAAAAGAAGTTAGATGTCCTCTACTTTGTTGTTGCAAGTTTCATGTGGCTGCTACGGGCTTAGTCAAGGACCGGCCGTAATCAAATTCGATTCAACTAAAGTTGGAGAAACAGACACCAGCTAGCCACCTTTATGCAAAATAAGTTGCATGTCTGTCGACGAAACCGGTCTCGTGAAGGTGGCCATGTAAGGTTGGTCCGGGCTGCTTCATCCAACAATACCGCCGAATCAAGATAAGACGTTGGTGGTAAGTAGTATGACTATGATCGCCCACAACTCTTTGTGTTCTACTCGTGCATATCATCTATGCATAGACCTGGCTCGGATGCCACTGTTGGGGAACATAGCATGCAATTTCAAAAATTTCCTACGCTCATGCAAGATCTATCTAGGAGATGCATAGCAACGAGAGGGGGAGAGTGTGTCCACGTACTCTCATAGACCGAAAGCAGCAGCGTTAGCTTAACGCAGTTAATGTAGTCGAACATCTTCTCGATTCAACCGATCAAGCACCGAACGTATGGCACCTCCGAGTTCTGCACACGTTCAGCTCGATGACGTCCCTCAAACTATTGATCTAGCAAAGTGTCGAGGGAGAGTTTCATCAGCACGACAGCGTGGTGATGGTGATGTGATCCGCGTAGGGCTTCGCCTAAGCACTACGACAATATGACCGGAGGAGTAAAAAGTGGAGGGGGCACCGCACACGGCTAAGAAACAATTGATGTGCTTAGATGTGCCCCCCGCCCTCGTATATAAAGGAGGGTGAGGGGAGGAGGCCGGCCTAGGGCGCGCCAAGTGGGAGGAGTCCCACTTGGACCCCTAGTCCAATTCGCCCCCCTTTCCTTTTACTGGAAGGGGAAAGGGGAAGGAGTAGGTGGAGGATAAGGAAAGGCGCCTAGGCCGGCCTCCTCCCCTCTCCCTCCTTTATATATGAGGGAAGGGGGCACCTCTAAGCAGATCAATTGTTTCTTAGCTATGTGCAGTGCCCCCCTCCATAATTTACTCCTCCGGTCATATTGTTGTGGTGCTTAGGTGAAGCTCTACGCGGATCACATCACCATCACCGTCACCACGCCGTCACGCTGACGAAACTCTCCCTTGACACTTTGCTGGATCAAGAGTTTGAGGGACGTCATCGAGCTGAACGTGTGCAGAACTCGGAGGTGCCGTACGTTTGGTGCTTGATCGGTTGAATCGAGAAGACGTTCGACTACATGCGTTAAGCTAACACTTCCGCTTTCGGTCTACGAGGGTACATGGACACACTCTCCCCCTCTCGTTGCTATGCATCTCCTAGATAGATCTCGCGTGATCGTAGGAATTTTTTCGAAATTGCATGCTACGTTCCCCAACAGTGGTATCAGAGCCAGGTCTATGCGTAGATGATATGCACGAGTAGAACACAAAGAGTTATGGGCGATCATAGTCATACTGCTTACCACCAATGTCTTATTTTGATTCGGCGGTATTATTGGATGAAGCGGCCCAGACCAACCTTACATGACCACGTTCATGAGACTGGTTGCACCGACATACATGCAACTTGTTTTGCATAAAGGTGGCTGGCGGGTGTCTATTTCTCCAACTTTAATTGAATCGAATTTGACTACGGCCGGTCCTTGTTGAAGGTTAAAAAAGCAAACTTGACGAAACATCATTGTGGTTTTTGATGCGTAGGTAAGAACAGTTCTTACTAGAAGCCCGTAGAAGCCACGTAAAGCTTGCAACAACAAAGTAGAGGACGTCTAACTTGTTTTTGCAGGGCATGTTGTGATGTGATATGGTCAAGACATTATGCAATATATGTTGTTGTATGAGATGATCATGTTTTGTAAAAGTTATCAGCAACTAGCAGGAGCCTTATGGTTGTCGCTTTATTATATGAAATGCAATCGCCATGTAATTGCTTTACTTTATCACTATGCGTTAGCGATAGTTGTAGAAGGAATAGTTGGTGAGACGAGAACGACGCTACGATGGAGATCAAGGTGTCAAGCTGGTGACGATGGAGATCATGACGGTGCTTTCGAGATGGAGATAAAGGCACAAGATGATGATGGCCATATCATGTCACATATTTTGATTGCATGGGATGTTTATAGTTTATGCATCTTATTTTGCTTAGTACGGCGGTATCATTATAAGATGATCCCTCACTAAAATTTCAAGGTATAAGTGTTCTCCCCAAGTATGCACCATTGCGATAGTTCGTTGTGCCGAGACACCACGTGATGATCGGGTGTGATAAGCTTGCATGTGCAGAATACTCGGGTTAAACTTGAAGCCTAGCATGTACAGACATGGCCTCGGAACACTGAGACCGAAAGGTCGAACGTGAATCATATAGTAGATATGATTGATGTCTACTACACAACCTTCTTCTTGTAGACGTTGTTGGGCCTCCAAGTGCAGAGGTTTGTAGGACAGTAGCAAATTTCCCTCAAGTGGATGACCTAAGGTTTATCAATCCGTAGGAGGCGTACGATGAAGATGGTCTCTCTCAAGCAACCCTGCAACCAAATAACAAAGAGTCTCTTGTGTCCCCAACACACCCAATACAATAGTAAATTGTATAGGTGCACTAGTTCGGCGAAGAGATGGTGATACAAGTGCAATATGGATGGTAGATAAAGGTATTTGTAATCTGAAATTATAAAATCAGCAAGGTAACTAATGATAAAAGTGAGCGTAAACGGCATTGCAATGCGTTGAAACAAGGCCTAGGGTTCATACTTTCACTAGTGCAAGTCCTCTCAACAATAATAACATAATTGGATCACATAACTACCCCTCAACATGCAATAAAGAGTCACTCCAAAGTCACTAATAGCGGGGAACGAATGAAGAGATTATGGTAGGGTACGAAACCACCTCAAAGTTATTCTTTCCAATCAATCCGTTGGGCTATTCGTATAAGTGTCACAAACAGCCCTAGAGTTCGTACTAGAATAACACCTTAAGACACAAATCAACCAAAACCCTAATGTCACCTAGATACTCCAATGTCACGTCAAGTATCCATGGGTATGATTATACGATATGCATTACACAATCTCAGATTCATCTATTCAACCAACACAAAGGACCTCAAAGAGTGCCCCAAAGTTTCTACCAGAGAATCACGACGAAAACGTGTGCCAACCCCGATGCATAGGTTCATGGGCGAAACCCGCAAGTTGATCACCAAAACATACATCAGTGAATCACGTGGTATCCCATTGTCACCACAGATACGCACGGCAAGACATACATCAAGTGTTCTCAAATCTTTAAAGACTCAATCCGATAAGATTACTTCAAAGGGGAAACTCATTTCATTACAAGAGAGTAGAGGGGGAGGAGAAACATAAGACCCAACTATAATAGCAAAGCTCGCGATACATCAAGATCGTGCCAAATCAAGAACACGAGAGAGAGAGAGATCAAACACATAGCTACTGGTACATACCCTCAGCCCCGAGGGTGGACTACTCCCTCCTCGTCATGGAGAGCACCGGGATGATGAAGATGGCCACCGGAGAGGGATTGCCCCCTCCGGCAGGGTGCCGCAACAGGTCTAGATTGGCTTTCGGTGGCTACGGAGGCTTCTGGCAGTGGAACTCCCGATCTATTATGCTCCTTGATGTTTTTAGGGTATATGGAGATATATAGGCGGAAGAAGTACGTCAGGGGGGCATGAGGGGCTCACGAGGGTGGAGGGCGCGCCCAGGGGGGGTGGGCGCGCCCCCCTGCCTCATGACCTCCTCGCAGATCCCCCGACGTGCACTCCAAGTCTTCTGGGCTTCTTTCCTTCCAAAAATGAGTTCCGTGAAGTTTCAGGTCAATTGGACTCCGTTTGATTTTCCTTTTCTTCGAAACCCTAAAACAGGGTAAAAATAGAAACCGGCACTGGGCTTTGGGTTATTAGGTTAGTCCCAAAAAATGATATAAAAGTGTATAATAAAGCCCATAAACATTCAAAACAATAAATAATATAGCATGGAGCAATCAAAAATTATAGATACGTTGGAGACGTATCAACATCCCCAAGCTTAATTCCTGCTCGTCCTCGAGTAGGTAAATGATAAAAATAGAATTTTTAATGCGGAGTGCTACTTGGCATAATTTCAATGTGATTCTTCTTAATTGTGGTATGAATATTCAGATCCATAAGATTCAAGACAAAAGTTCATATTGACATAAAAATGATAATACTTCAAGCATACTAACTAAGCAATTATGTCTTCTCAAAATTACATTTCCAAAGAAAGTTCATCCCTACAAAATCATATAGTTTAGTCATGTTTCTTTTTAGTCACACAAGAATGTTATCATCATGCACAACCCCGATGACAAGCCAAGCAATTGTTTCATACCTTAATAATTTCAAACTCATAAACTTTCACGCAATACATGAGCATGAGCCATGGATATAGCACTATGGGTGGAATAGAATATAATGATGGGGGTTATGTGGAGAAGACAAAAAGGAGAAAGTCTCACATCAACGAGGCTAATCAATGGGCTATGGAGATGCCCATCGATTGATGTTAATGCAAGGAGTGGGGATTGCCATGCAACGGATGCACCAGAGCTATAAATGTATGAAAGCTCAACAAAAGAAACTAAGTGGCTGTGCATCCAACTTGCTTGCTCACGAAGACCTAGGGCACTCGAGGAGGCCCATTGTTGGAATATACAAGCCAAGTTCTATAATGAAAAATTCCCACTAGTATATGAAAGTGACAAAACACAAGACTCTCTATCATGAAGATTTTGAAGCACAAGTTTGGAAAAAGGATAGTAGCATTGCTCCTTTTTTGGGCCTTTTTTTCTTTGGCCTTTCTCTCTCTTTTTTTGGGACAATGCTCTATTGAATGATGATCATCACACTTCTATTTATTTACAACTCAATGATTACAACTCGATACTAGAACAAAGTATGACTCTATATGGATGCCTCCGGCGGTGTACCGGGATATGCAATGAATCAAGAGTGACAAGTATGAAAGAATTATGAACGGTGGCTTTGCCACAAATACTATGTCAACTACATGATCATGCTAGCAATATGACAATGATGAATGTGTCATGATGAACGGAATGATGGAAAGTTGCATGGCAATATATCTCGGAATGGCTATGGAAATGCCATAATAGGTAGGTATGGTGGCTGTTTTGAGGAAGATATAAGGAGGTTTATGTGTGATAGAGCGTATCATATGACGGGGTTTGGATGCACCGGCGAAGTTTGCACCAACTCTCAATGTGAGAAAGGGCAATGCATGGTACCGAAGAGGCTATCAAGGATGGAAGGGTGAGAGTGCGTATAATCCATGGACTCAACATTAGTCATAAAGAACTCACATACTTATTGCAAAAATCCACAAGTCATCAAAAACCTCGGTACTACGCGCATGCTCCTAGGGGGATAGATTGGTAGGAAAAGACCATCGCTCGTCCCCGACCGCCACTCATAAGGAGGACAATCAAATAATACCTCATGTTTCAAATTTGTTACACAACGTTTACCATACGTGCATGCTACGGGACTTGCAAACTTCAACGCAAGCATTTCTCAAATTCACAACTACTCAACTAGCATGACTTTGATATTATTACCTCCATATCTCAAAACAATCATCAAGCATCAAACTTCTCTTAGTATTCAATACTCTATATGAAAGTTTTTAGTATTCTTGGATGCCTAGCATATTAGGATTATTTAAGAAAATTACGATGCGATTTAAGACTCTCAAAATAATATAAGTGAAGCATGAGAGTTCATCTATTTCTTCAAAATAAAACTACCACCATGCTCTAAAAAATATAAGTGAAGCACTAGAGCAAATGACAAACTACTCCGAAAGATATAAGTGGAGATCAATGAGTAGTCGAATAATTATGCAACTATGTGAAGACTCTCTAACATTAAAGAATTTCAGATCTTGGTATTTTATTCAAACAGCAATCAAAACTAAATAAAATGATATTCTAAGGATGGCAAACATCATGTGAAGAAGCAAAAACTTAGGATCAACCGAAACTAACCGATAGTTGTTGAAGAAGAAAGGTGGGATGCCAACCGGGGCATCCCCAAGCTTAGATGCTTGAGACTTCTTGAAATATTATCTTGGGGTGCCTTGGGCATCCCCAAGCTTGATATTTTGTGTCTCCTTAATTCCTCTCATATCACAGTCTCCCTAAATCTCAAAAGCTTCGTCCACACAAAACTCAACAAGGACTCGTGAGATAAGTTAGTATAAACCATTGCCAAAAAACCTTATCATACTCTACTGTAAAAAATCACTAAAATTATTATTCAACATTGCATACTAAATGCCTCTGCATATTTAATAGTCCTATCCTCAAATAGAATCATTAAAGAAGCAAACATATGCAAACAATGCAAACATAACAGCAATCTGCCTAAACAGGATAGTCTGTAAAGAATGCAGAAACATCCATACTTACCTAGCTCCAAAAATTATGAAATAAAATTCCCACTGTAGTAAATTTATCAGAGATTAATATTCAAAAGTTTTCCACATTTTATCACATTCTGACTTTTCTAGGGAATTATTCCAACAGCGGTAAACTTTCTGTTTTCAAACAGCAACATGTATACTTGTAACATAGGCATAGTAAAGGCTATCAATGCCACTTTTATTGAAATAAAATATGCAAAACATTGTTCTAAATAACAGCAAGCAAATCCTAACAAAATAAATTGACACTCCAAGCAAAACACATATCATGTGGTGAATAAAAATATAGCTCCAAGTAAAGTTACCGATGAACGAAGACGAAAGAGGGGATACCTTCCGGGGCATCCCCAAGCTTAGGCTCTTGGCTATCCTTTAATATTACCTTGGGGTGCCTTGGTCATCCCCAAGCTTAGGCTCTTGCCACTCCTTATTCCATAGTCCATCAAATCCTTACCCAAAACTTGAAAACTTCACAACACAAAACTTAACAGAAAACTCGTAAGCTCCGTTAGTATAAAATAAATCACCACTTCAAGGTACTGTAATGAACTTATTCTTTATTTATATTGGTGTTAAACATACTGTATTCCAACTTCTCTATGGTTTATAAAATATTTTACTAGCCATAGACTCATCAAAATAAGCAAACAACACACGAAAAACAGAATCTGTCAAAAACAGAACAGTCTGTAGTAATCTGAATCAAACGTATACTTCTGGAACTCATAAAATTCTAAAATAAATTGCTGGACCTGAGGAATTTATATATTAATCATCTGCAAAAACAATTAACTAAATATCACTCTCCAAATAAAAATGGCAGCAATTCTCGTGAGCGCTAAAATTTCTGTTTTTTACAGCATGATCATAAAGACTTCACCCAAGTCTTCCCAAAGGTTCTACTTGGCACAAACACTAATTAAAAGCATAAAACCACATCTAAACAGAGGCTAGATGAATTATTTATTACTAAACAGGAACAAAAAGCAAGGAACAAAAATAAAATTGGGTTGCCTCCCAACAAGCGCTATCGTTTAACGCCCCTAGCTAGGCATGATGATTTAAATGATGCTCACATAAAGGATAGGAATTGAAACATAAAGAGAGCATCATGAAGAATATGACTAGCACATTTAATCCTAACCCACTTCCTATGCATAGGTATTTTGTGAGCAAACAACTTGTGGGAACAATAATCAACTAGCATAGGAAGGCAAAACAAGCATAACTTCAAAACTTTAAGCACATAGAGAGGAAAATTGATATTATTGCAATTCCAACAAGCATATATTCCTCCCTCATAATAATTTTCAGTAGCATCATGAATGAATTCAACAATATAACCAGCACCTAAAGCGTTCTTTTCATGATCTACAAGCATAGAAAATTTACTACTCTCCACATAAGCAAATTTCTTCTCATGAATAATAGTGGGAGCAAACTCAACAAAATAACTATCATGTGATTGAAAATTAAGATCAAGATGACAAATTTCATGGTTATCATTATTATTTATAGCATACAAGTCATCAAAATAATCATCATAAACAGGGGGCATGCTCTCATCATAATAAAGTTGCTCATCAAAACTTGGGGGACAAAAAATATCATCTTCATCAAACATAGCTTCCCCAAGCTTGTGGCTTTGCATATCATTAGCATCATGGATATTCAAAGAATTCGTACTAACAACATTGCAATCATGCTCATCATTCAAAGATTTAGTGCAAAACATTTTATAGATTTCTTCTTCAAGCACTTGAGCACAATTTTTCTTTCCATCATACTTACGAAAGATATTAAAAAGGTGAAGCGTATGAGACAGACTCAATTCCATTTTTTATAGTTTTCTTTTATAAACTAAACTAGTGATAAAACAAGAAACTAAAAGACTCAATTGCAAGATCTAAAGATATACCTTCAAGAGCTAACACCCCGGCAACGGCGCCAGAAAAGAGCTTGATGTCTACTACACAACCTTCTTCTTGTAGACGTTGTTGGGCCTCCAAGTGCAGAGGTTTGTAGGACAGTAGCAAATTTCCCTCAAGTGGATGACCTAAGGTTTATCAATCCGTAGGAGGCGTAGGATGAAGATGGTCTCTCTCAAGCAACCCTGCAACCAAATAACAAAGAGTCTCTTGTGTCCCCAACACACCCAATACAATAGTAAATTGTATAGGTGCACTAGTTCGGCAAAGAGATGGTGATACAAGTGCAATATGGATGGTAGATAAAGGTATTTGTAATCTGAATTTATAAAAACAGAAAGGTAACTAATGATAAAAGTGAGCGTAAACGGTATTGCAATGCGTTGAAACAAGGCCTAGGGTTCATACTTTCACTAGTGCAAGTCCTCTCAACAATAATAACATAATTGGATCACATAACTATCCCTCAACATGCAACAAAGAGTCACTCCAAAGTCACTAATAGAGGAGAACGAGCGAAGAGATTATGGTAGGGTACGAAACCACCTCAAAGTTATTCTTTCCAATCAATCCGTTGGGCTATTCCTATAAGTGTCACAAACAGCCCTAGAGTTCGTACTAGAATAACACCTTAAGACACAAATCAACCAAAACCCTAATGTCACCTAGATACTCCAATGTCACCTCAAGTATCCATGGGTATGATTATATGATATGGATCACACAATCTCAGATTCATCTATTCAACCAACACAAAGGACCTCAAAGAGTGCCCCAAAGTTTCTACCGGAGAATCACGATGAAAACGTGTGCCAACCCCTATGCATAGGTTCATGGGTGGAACCCGCAAGTTGATCACCAAAACATACATCAAGTGAATCACGTGGTATCCCATTGTCACCACAGATACGCACGGCAAGACATACATCAAGTGTTCTCAAATCTTTAAAGACTCAATCCAATAAGATTACTTCAAAGGGGAAACTCATTTCATTACAAGAGAGTAGAGGGGGAGGAGAAACATAAGATCCAACTATAATAGCAAAGCTCGCGATACATCAAGATCGTGCCAAATCAAGAACACGAGAGAGAGAGAGAGATCAAACACATAGCTACTGGTACATACCCTCAGCCCCGAGGGTGGACTACTCCCTCCTCGTCATGGAGAGCACCGGGATGATGAAGATGGCCACCGGAGAGGGATTGCCCCCTCCGGCAGGGTGCCAGAACGGGTCTAGATTGGCTTTCGGTGGCTACGGAGGCTTCTGGCGGTGGAACTCCCGATCTATTGTGCTCCTCGATGTTTTTAGGGTATATGGAGATATATAGGTGGAAGAAGTACATCAGGGGGGCCACGAGGGGCTCATGAGGGTGGAGGGCACGCCCAGGGGGGTGGGCGCGCCCCCTGCCTCGTGACCTTCTCGCAGATCCCCCGACATGCACTCCAAGTCTTCTGGGCTTCTTTCCTTCCAAAAATGAGTTCTGTGAAGTTTCAGGTCAATTGGACTCCGTTTGATTTTCCTTTTCTTCGAAACCCTAAAACAGGGTAAAAACAGAAACTGGCACCGGGCTCTGGGTTAATAGGTTAATCCCAAAAAATGATATAAAAGTGTATAATAAAGCCCATAAACATTCAAAACAGTAAATAATATAGCATGGAGCAATCAAAAATTATAGATACGTTGGAGACGTATGAATGATCAACATAGATATGTTCACCATTGAAAACTACTCCATCTCACGTGATGATCGGACATGGTTTAGTTGATATGGATCACATGATCATTTAGATGACTCGATGGATATCTATCTAAGTGGGAATTCTTAAGTAATATGATTAATTGAGCTTAAATTTATCATGAACTTAGTCCTGATAGTTTTTACATATCTATGTTGTAGATCAATGGCCCGTGCTACCGTTCCCTTGAATTTTAATGCGTCCCTAGAGAAAGCTAAGTTGAAAGATGATGGTAGAAACTACACGGACTGGGTCCATAACTTGAGGATTATCCTCATTGCTGCACAGAAGAATTACGTCCTTGATGCACCGCTAGGTGCAAGGCCTGCTGCAGGAGAAACTGCTAGCATTATGAACGTCTAGCAAGCTAAATCTGATGAATACTCGATAGTTCAGTGTGCCATGCTTTACGGCTTAGAATCGGGACTTCAAAGACGTTTTGAATCTCATGGAGCATATGAGATGTTCCAGGAGTTTAAGTTAATATTTCAAGAAATGCCCGAGTTGAGAGATATGAAGTCCCCAACAAGTTCTATAGCTGCAAGATGGAGGAGAACAGTTCTATTAGTGAACAAATACTCAGAATGTCTGGGTACCATAACCACTTGACTCAGCTGGGATTTAATCGTTCAGATGATAGTGTCACTGATAGAGTTCTTCAATCACTGCCACCAAGCAATATATGCTTCGTGATGAACTATAATATGAAAGGGATGAACAAGACAATTCCCGAGCTCTTCGCAATGCTCAACGCTGCGGAGGTAGAAATCAAGAAGGAGCATCAAGTGTTGATGGTTAATAAGACCACTAGTTTCAAGAAAAAGGGCAAAGGAAAGAAGGGGAATTTCAAGAAGAATAGCAAGCAAGTTGCTACTCCCGGGAAGAAGCCCAAGTCTAGACCTAAGCCTGAAACCGAGTGCTTCTACTGCAGAGGGACTGGTCACTGGAAGCAGAACTATCCCAAGTATTTGGCGGATAAGAAGGATGGCAAAGTGAAAGGTATATTTGATATACATGTTATTGATGTGTACCTTACTAATGCTCGCAGTAGCGCCTGGGTGTTTGATACTAGTTCTGTTGCTCATATTTGCAACTCGAAACAGGGGCTACAGATTAAACAAAGATTGGCTAAGGAAGAGGTGACGATGCGCGTCAGAAATGGTTCCAAGGTCGATGTGATTGCCGTCGGCACGCTACCTCTACATCTACCTTCAGTATTAGTTTTAGGCCTAAATAATTGTTATTTGGTGCCAGCGTTGAGCTTGAACATTATATCTGGATGTTGTTTGATGCGAGACGGTTATTCATTTAAATCAGAGAATAATGGTTGTTCTATTTATATGAGTAATATATTTTATGGTCATGCACCCTTGATGAGTGGTATATTTTTGTTGAATCTTGATCATGGTGATACACATATTCATAATATTGATGCCAAAAGATGCAAAGTTAATAATGATAGTGCAACATATTTGTGGCACTGCCATTTAGGTCATATTGGTGTAAAGCGCATGAAGAAACTCCATGCGGATGGGCTTTTGGAATCACTTGATTATGAATTACTTGATGCTTGTGAACGATGACTCATGGGCAAGATGACTAAGACTCCGTTCTCCAGAACAATGGAGCGAGCCACTGACTTATTGGAAATAATACATACTGATGTATGCTGTCAAATGAGTATTGAGGCTCGCGGCGGGTATCGTTATTTTCTAACCTTCACGGATGATTTGAGCAGATATGGGTATATCTACTTAATGAAACACAAGTCTAAAACATTTGAAAAGTTCAAAGAATTTCAGAGTGAAGTGGAAAATCATCGTAACAAGAAAATAAAGTTTCTACGATCTGATCACGGAGGCGAATATTTGAGTTACGAGTATGGTCTTCATTTAAAACAGCATGGAATAGTTTTGCTACTCATGCCACCTGGAACACCACAGCGTAATGGTGTGTCCGAACATCGTAACCGTACTTTATTAGATATGGTGCGATCTATGATGTATCTTACCGATTTACCACTATCAGTTTGGGGTTATGCATTAGAGACAGTTGCATTCACGTTAAATAGGGCACCATCTAAATCCGTTGAGATGACACCGTATGAACTGTGGTTTGGCAAGAAACCTAAGCTGTCGTTTCTTAAAGTTTGGGGTTGCTATGCTTATGTGAAAAAGCTCCAGCCTGATAAACTCGAACCCAAATCGAAGAAGTGCGTCTTCATAGGATACCCAAAAGAAACTATTGGGTACACCTTCTATCACAGACCCAAAGGAAAGGTATTCATTGCTAAGAATGGATCCTTTCTAGAGAAGGAGTTCCTCTCGAAAGAAGTGAGTGGGAGAAAAGTAGAACTTGATGAGGTAATTGTACCTTCTCTTGAATTGGAAAGTAGTTCATCGCAGAAAACTATTCCCGTGATGCCTACATGTCACGCCCAATATGCGACTCTATCCTAAAGAGACTCAAAGGTCCCACCAAGGATAGAACTGCATATTGACATGCTTTTGCAAGGTGGATATCATTACATCGATCCATTACATAATAGATGGGGATACATACAAGGCATACAAATGCCGCAAGAATACATCAATACATCATACATAAGATCAATATCCGAATACGGATGAAACACAAACAGAATCTCAAACGACAACCACCCTGCTAGCACAGGCTGCCGACCAGGAACCTAACCCAAGATCGAAGAAGAAGAAGAAGAAGAAGAACTCCAAAACATGCAACCATCGCTCTCGCGTCATGATCGTCGCATTACCTGTAGCTGCAACTGTTGGTGTAGTAATATGTGAGCCACGAGGACTCAGCAATCCCATTACCATGGGTATCAAGACTAGCAAAGCTTAATGGGTAGAAAAGGGGTAAAGCGGTGAGGTTGCACCAGCAGCTAAGCAAAGTATGGTGTCTAACTTACGAGTACAAGAGTAAGAAGAGAATCTACGCAAATGGTCGCAAGCTACTAATGATCAAGAGTACGACGAGAATCTATGCAAACGGGCGGAGACGGGCACCGACGGCCGGATCCGGGCGCGGCCCTCCAGATCGGAGCACGGGGCGGCGCGAGACACTGGCAGCGCGAGCTCCAAGATCAGCCAGCAATGGTGGCGTCGCGGTGGAGGTTGAAGGCACGGGGCGGCGAAGGAGGTGCGGGGCCGCCGGGGCGAGCCAGATCCGAGCGCGAGCGGCGGAGGTCGACGACAGAGTAGGGTGTGGCACGCAGGCTGACGGAGGAGCTCGACGGTGATGCCCTCCAGCTAGCTGGCGAAGCACCTGGGTGGCAGCGCAGTGAGGGGAGGCTTGGGCGCCGGGCGACGGCGGAGCTCAGGCCCGCTTCGGCCCGCGGCGGGCCGTGAACCGGCTTATGGGCCACGCGGGGAGGAGGTGGGAGGCTGGCGGAAGAGGAGGTGACGTGTCGGCTTCCCATTGGGAGAGGGGGCGGCGGCGGACGTGTCTGGTGGCGGCGCGAACATGTCCCTCGGCGGGAGGAGGAAGAAGCTAGGGCTTGGACCCGAGATTTCGGAGGGGGGGGGCTAATTTATAGGTAGAGGGAGCTAGGAGAGTACAAATGAGCTGCAGTTTTCGCCCACACGATCATGATCCAACGACGGAGAAGATGGAGGGGTTTAGATGGGCTAGTGGGCTGTTGTGAAAGGGTGCTGGTGTGAAAGGGGGTTCCGGTGGTTATACGGTTAACCGTTGGGGCATCAAACGACCTCCAAATGGAACGGAATTTGACAGGTGGTCTACCGGTGATATACCAAGGCCACTCGACAAATCTCAGCCCATTCCTAGAATGTCCCCCCCACTCACGAAACAAAACTGAGAGGTGCAACGGGTGCATGTGAGAGTGTCGGATGTCAAAACGGACAACGGAGAAAGTGATGGGATGCAAGTTTTGAAAACATGAGGATGCAATGCACATGATCACATGGCAAAATGCAACACGCAAGCAAATGGCATGGCAATGACGGTGAATGACTGGAAGACACCTGGCGCGTCGGACTCGAGGCGTTACACTACACCAATTAGTGAGGAAGCTAATGATGATGATTATGAAACTTTAGATCAAGTTACTACCGAACCTCGTCGGTCAACCAGAGCACGTTTCGCACCAGAGTGGTATGGTAATCCTGTTTTGGAAGTCATGTTACTAGACCATCACGAACCTACGAACTATCATGAAGCGATGATGAGCCCAGATTCCGCGAAATGGCTTGAGGCCATGAAATCTGAGATGGGATCCATGTATGAGAACGAAGTATGGATTTTGGTTGACTTGCCCAATGATCGGCAAGCCATAGAGAATAAAAGGATCTTCAAGAAGAAGACTGACGCTGATGGTAATGTTAGTGTCTACAAAGCTCGACTTGCAGCGAAAGGTTTTTGACAAGTTCAAGGAGTTGACTACGATGAGACCTTCTCACCTGTAGCGATGCCTAAGTCTGTCCAAATCCTGTTAGCAATTGCCGCATTTTATGATTATGAAATTTGGCAAATGGACATCAAAACTGCATTCCTTAATGGATTTCTTAAAGAAGAGTTGTATATGATGCAACCAGAAGGTTTTGCTGATCCTAAAGGTGCTAACAAAGTGTGCAAGCCCCAGCGATCCATTTATGGACTGGTGCAAGCATCTCAGAGTTGGAATATACGCTTTGATAGTGTGATCAAAGCATATGGTTTTATACAGACTTTCGGAGAAGCCTGTATTTATAAGAGGAGTGGGAGCTCTATAGCATTTCTAATATTATATGTGGATGACATATTGTGATTGGAAATGATATAGAATTTCTGGATAGCATAAAAGGATACATGAATAAGAATTTTTCAATGGAAGACCTCATTGAAGCTGCTTATATATTGGGCATCAAGATCTATAGAGATAGATCAAGACGCTTAATTGGACTTTCACAAAGTACATACCTTGATAAAGTTTTGAAGAAGTTCAAAATGGATCAGTCAAAGAAAGGGTTCTTGCCTGTGTTACAAGGTGTGAAGTTGAGTCAGACTCAATGTTGACCACTGCAGAAGATAGAGAGAAAATGAAAGTCATTCCCTATGCCTCAGCCATAGGTTCTATCATGTATGCAATGTTGTGTACCAGACCTGATGTGTGCCTTGCTATAAGTTTAGCAGGGAGGTACCAAAGTAATCCAGGAGTGGATCACTGGACAGCGGTCAAGAACATCCTGAAGTACCTGAAAAGGTCTAAGGATATGTTTCTCATTTATGGGGGTGACAAAGAAGTCATCGTAAATGGTTACGTCGATGCTAGCTTTGACACTGATCCAGATGACTCTAAGTCACAAACCGGATACATATTTATATTGAATGGTGGAGCTGTCAATTGGTGCATTTCCATGCAAAGCGTCGTGGCGGGATCTACGTGTGAAGCGAAGTACATAGCTGCTTCGGAAGCAGCAAATGAAGGAGTCTGGATGAAGGAGTTCATATCCGATCTAGGTGTAATACCTAGTTCATCGGGTCCAATGAAAATCTTTTATGGCAGTACTGGAGCAATTGCCTTAGCAAAGGAATCTAGGTTTCACAAGAGAACCAAACACATCAAGAGACGCTAGAACTCCATCCGCGATCAAGTCAAGGAGGGAGACATAGAGATTTGCAAAATACATACGGATCTGAATGTTGCAGACCCGTTGACTAAGCCTCTTCCACGAGCAAAACATGATCAACACCAAGACTCCACGGGTGTTAGAATCATTACAATGTAATCTAGATTATTGACTCTAATGCAAGTGGGAGACTGAATGAAATATGCCCTAGAGGCAATAATAAAGTTATTATTTATTTCCTTATATCATGATAAATATTTATTATTCATGCTAGAATTGTATTAACCGGAAACTTAGTACATGTGTGAATACATAGATAAACAAAGTGTCCCGAGTATGCCTCTACTCGACTAGCTTAGCATAATGATCGTTAAGTTTTATTGCCATTGTTTCTTCGTGACTTATAGATATTCCTTTGACTATGAGATTATGCAACTCCCGAATACCGGAGGAACACCTTGTGTTCTATCAAACATCACAACGTAACTGGGTGATTATAAAGATGCTCTACAGGTGTCTCCGAAGGTGTTTGTTGGGTTGGCATAGATCAAGATTAGGATTTGTCACTCCGAGTATCAGAGAGGTATCTCTGGGCCCTCTCGGTAATGCACATCACAATAAGCCTTGCAAGCAATGTGAATAATGAGTTAGTTGCGGGATGATGCATTACAGAACGAGTAAAGAGACTTGCCAGTAACAAGATTGAACTAGGTATGAAGATACCAACGATCGAATCTCGGGCAAGTAACGTACCAATGACAAAGGGAATGACGTATGTTGTCACTGCGGTTTGACTGATAAAGATATTCGTAGAATATGTAGGAACCGATATGAGCATCTAGGTTCCGCTGTTGGTTATTGATCGGAGATGTGTCTCGGTCATGTCTACATAGTTCTCGAACCCGTAGGGTCCGCACGCTTAACGTTTGATGATGATTTGTATTATGAGTTATGTGTGTTGGTGACCGAAGATTGTTCGGAGTCTGGGATGAGATCATAGACATGATGAGGAGTCTCGAAATGGTCGAGAGGTAAAGATTGATATATTGGACAATAGTATTCGGACACCGGAATGGTTCTGAAGTGTTTCAGGTTTTTACCGGAGTACTGGTGGGTTACCGGAACCCCCAGGGGAAAGATATGGGCCATAGAGGGGAGGGAAGGCAGCCCACAAGGGGTGCCCCCCAATGGGGAGTCCGAATTGGACAAGGGGAGGGGGCGCAACCCCCCTTTCCTTCTCCTCCTCCTACTCCTTCCCCCTTTTCCCTTTCGGTAAAAGGAAGGGGGGGATTGGACTAGGGGTCCAAGTGGGACTCCTCTCACTTGGCGTGCCATAGGCCGGCCTCCTCCCCTCTCTCTCCTTTATATATGAGGGCAGGGGGGCACCTCTAAGCAGATCAATTGTTTCTTAGCCGTGTGCGGTGCCCCCCTCCACAGTTTACTCCTCCGGTCATATTGTCGTAGTGCTTAGGCGAAGCCCTGCGCGGATCGCATCACCATCACTGTCACCACGCAGTCGTGCTGACGAAACTCTCCCTCGACACTTTGCTGGATCAAGAGTTCGAGGGACGTCATCGAGATGAACTTGGAGGTGTCGTACGTTCGGTGCTTGATCAGTTGAATCGAGGAGACATTCGACTACATCAACCGCGTTAAGCTAACGCTTCCGCTTTCGGTCTACGAGGGTATGTGGACACATTCTCCCTTTCTCGTTGCTATGCATCTCCTAGATGGATCCTGCGTGATCGTAGGAATTTTTTTTAAAATTGCATGCTACATTCCCCAACAACTGGGACAACGAGGTGCTATACAAATGGTTTTTAACCCCTTTCCACGACGGTGTTCTGAACCGTCGCCTAGTGATTGACTGTGATAGGGGGTCCTTCCCACATGATCCAGAAACCGTTGGGGATATGCCTTCCTGGCACACACGCTCGGCAAAATGAGGTCGTGTGCGACCGTCGAGCAATCAAATATGGTTATACATATAGTAGTGCTAAAAAAATAAAATTATACAGGCAAAATCGTTTCTAGTCGTAAGTACATCCCACACAGTCAGTCCTCGCTAAATGTTTCCGTTCCTATGTACATTCCACACAGTCAATCCAAGGAATACATTTTCGTTAGTATGTACATCCCAAACAGTTAATCCAAGAAGTATGTTTCCGTTCGTATATACATCACACACAGTCGCTCCAAGGAAAACGTTTTCGTTCGCAGGTACATCACACACAATTTTATCATCTGCGTTATTGAATGCATCACACATACTTTTTATATGGTAAACGTTTGCGCAAGGTGGCCTAACGCAAACAATTTTGAAGAGGATGTCATGTGTGATTGCTCATTAATCCAACACGGTTTATTCCTAGAAACTGTGTGCGTTGCCTGAGGTCATCGCCCACGGTGTTTTCTCCATAACTGTTTGCAATAGAAAAACCCAATTTGCAGGCTAATTATCCTAGTATTAATGTAACACCCTCGATGCGACTATAGCTCCCACGTGTCGAGGCACGACTTAGAGACATAATCGCATTGAAGGCATATGTCGCAAGTTAGGCAATCATCACAACATCCCATGTAATATAGATAATAAAAGGGGAGATAATATAGTTGGCTTACACTCGCCACGTCAATCAAGTACATAAATAGCATTACAACATCCAAACACTCATGGCCCGACTACGGCGCCAAAATAAAAGATAACCCAACATGCAACACGGTCCTGATCACCCCATCTGGGCACCACTACTGATCATCAGGAAAGGAAACATAGTATCATTGAGAGTCCTCGTCGAACTCCCACTTGAGCTCAAGCGCGTCACCTGGAGCGGAATCATCAGGCCCTGCATCTGGTTTAATAGGAATCTGTGAGTCACAGGGACTCAGCAATCTCGCACCCTCGCGATCAAGATTATTTAAGCTTATAGGTAAGGCAAGGTAACTATGTGGAGCTGCAGCAAGCGACTAGCATATATGGTGGCTATCCTGTTCGCAAAAGAGAGCGAGAAAAGGAGGCAAAGCGCGAGCGAGAAACTAGAGGACATCCTGCGCAAGCATTACTCCAACACCGTGTTCACTTCCCGGACTCCGCCGAGAATAGACCATCACGGTAACACACTCAGTTGATTCATTTTAATTAAGTTAAGTTTCGTGTTATCTACAATCGGACATTAACAAATTCCCATCTGCCCATAACCACGGGCACGGCTTTCGAAAGTTCAAATCCCTGCAGGGGTGTCCCAACTTAGCCCATGACAAGCTCTCACGGTCAACGAAGGAATAGACCCCTCCCGAGACGTTCCGATCAGACTCGGTATCTCGGTTCTACAAGACACTTCGACAGGTTAAAACAAATCCAGCAACACCGCCCGAATGTGCCGACAAATCCCGATAGGAGCTGAACATATCTCGTTCTCAGGGCACACTCAGATGAGACTAGCTACGAGTAAAACCAACCCTCAAGTTGCCCCGAGGTGGCCCCGCAGGCAGCTCAGTCGGACCAACACTCAGAGGAGCACTGGCCCGGGGGGGTTTAAATAAGATGACCCTCGGGCTCCGAAAACCCAAGGGAAAAATAGTCTAGGTGGCAAATGGTAAACCAAGGTTGGGCATTGCTGGAAAAGCTTTAATCAAGGCGAACTATCAAGGGGTTTCCATTATAACCCAACCGCGTAAGGAACGCAAAATCCGGGAACATAACACCGATATGACGGAAACTAGGGTGGCAAGAGTGGAACAAAACACTAGGCGAGAGGCTGAGCCTTCCACCCTTTACCAAGTATATAGATGCATTAAGATAACTTGGCAATATAATGATATCCCAACAAGTAAAATAATGTTCCAACAAGGAACGGTCTCCAATCTTCACCTGCAACTAGCAACGTTATAAGAGGGGCTGAGCAAAGAGGTAACATAGTCAATCAACGGTTTGCTAGGACATGGTGGGTTAGAGGTTTGACATGGCAATTTGGGAGGCTTGAAAGAAAGTGGTAGGCATCATAGCATAGGCATAGCAAAAGAGCGAGCATCTAGCATAGCAAAGATAGTAGTGATTTCAAGGGTATGATCATCTTGCCTGCAATGTTGTCAGAGTTGACTGGATCCTTGAAAGCAAACTCAACGGGCTCCTCGTTAGCGAACTCGTCTCCCAGCTCTACCCAAACAAGACAAACAAGCAAACGGAACACAATCAACCACGTGCAAAGCTCAAACAATATGATGCAAGGATGATATGCTATGCGGGATGCGATGTGTGATGCATATGCAAGATTTGGCAAGGAATGAATGAACCTGGCCTCAACATGGAAATCCAAGTGTGCCACTGGAAAGATGAGATGAAATCGCTTGAAAACTATATAAAGAACGCCGGAATTGGAGTTACGGTTTGGAAATGGCAAGCAATTCAAATATGACCACGTTCTGCGATTTACAGCAAGTAGCCATCTAAATGCAACAAGATGAACATGCTACAGCACCCAAACATGGCATCAATATACATGGCAGGGATGCATTCATGATGCTTAACAAAAGTCTAGCATGAGCTATGGCCAATTCATCCATTAACAGGTTCAAACAAGCATGGCAAAAATGCATTTGACAAACAGATCTCAGACTTAGTGAAATTAACACTTGTCTGGAATTTCATATCAGATAGCACTCTTCGAAGCATGAAAACAATATGCTACCGGACCTGAACATGGCAAAGTAAAGCATGGCATGGAGCTACTCAAAGAGCTTAACAAAAGTCCCTTAGTGACCTTGAGCCAAAAGGTCACAGAAAATACAATTGCAAGTATGTGAACATGGCAAAAACGTAATCAGATCACAGACTTAGTGAAAACTGGAGCATGTTGAAAACAGATATCAAGTAGGCATGTTTACGAGCTCGATGCACTCACTACAGAGCAAGACATGACAATCTAAGCATACAGCCATCAATAATACACAAAATACAAGCTAGACATGGCAAGAACAATACCATAGCATGCACGGACCAACTACAACATCATCGGCAAAATCGCTAACGAGTAGACAATCTGCCCAGATTCACGAAATGACAAAAGTAGAGATCGATTGACTCAAGCTAGGGTGCTCCATAATTGCAAACAATGACATGGATGGATAGAGCACTACAAGATTAACAAAACATCCTTACTGATCATCCTCAAAAGAGGCACGAATCACTAGGAAACAACATGAACATATGGCCATATGAGATAAACAGCTCAAGGACTTGGTGGAAATGCTAAGTCCCTGAAATCAGCATTACCAAGTGCCTCACTTTGCAAGCTTATGCTAATCACCACACACATCACAAAAAAACATGGGTTTTACCTCTGGAAAGATGGCAAAACCCTTAACAAAACATATGTAGAGCTCATGGGCATATCATGCACACAAAAATCATGGCAAAAATGACAAATATCTAAATGGAGCAGCAGATCTGACAATTATCTCAAGTAGCACTCTTCTAACAGCATTTCGGGCATCAAGATGAACTCAAATGAAAATGATGCAATGGAATGAGATGATTTACTCTCTGAGATGAACATTTTGATATGTTATATGCCCAAAACGGAGCTACGGATGCAAATTTATAGCATGATGAACAGGGCAATATGAGCTAGGGTTTTGGGAGAAAGTCAACCCAAACGGGATCTAGATCTGAGATCCGGTGGCACGCTTCCCAATGTTCGCCGGCCGGAACTGTAGCTGCTGCGGCGGATCTCGTCGGGGGCTTGCCGGAGACGAGGGAGAGGAGGAGGCCGGAATGGGCGACGGCGGCGGTCAACCGCGACGAGGTGGCGACGGTGGAAGGCGCGGTGGCGCGTCGGTGGAGGCGGGGCGGCTTGCCGGAGGTGGCGCCCCGGCGCGGCGGCGGTCGGATGCCGGCAGATGGCGGCAGGCAAGGGAGGATCTGGCGGCGGGGAAGAAGCAGGCGGGCGGCAGCGGACGAAGCTGGGCCGCGGGGGCCTCCCGCGGGCTCGGGCGGGCCGGCGCGGCGGGGGCGATGTGGGCGCCCGCCCGGGACAGGTGGCAGCGCGGGATTGGTTGGTGGCGGCGGCGGACAACGTTCGGCTCCGTCCGGACGTGTCCGGCGGCGACGGAGGAGATATTTTTTTTAGGGTTTCGAGGAGGGGATCCGAGATTTGGAAAGGGGAAGGTATATATAGGCATAGAGGGAGCTAGGAGAGTCCAAATGATGGAGAAGGTTTAGGTGGGTTTTGGGCCAACTTGGAGGGGTGTTGGGCTGCAACACACACGAGGCCTTCTCGGTCCCTCGGTTAACCGTTGGAGTATCAAACGAAGTCCAAATGGTACGAAACTTGACAGGCGGTCTACCGGTACTAAACCAAGGCCGCTTGGCAAGTCTCGGTCCAATCCGGAAATGTTTAATCCCCACACACGAAAGAAAGGTAGAAATGACCACCGGAGGAGAACGAAGCGGCGGAATGCAAAACGGACAACGGGGAAAATGCTCGAATGCATGAGATGAACACGTATGCAAATGCAATGCACATGAGGACATGATATGAGATGCATGACCACAAGAACAACACACGGGGACAAAAACCCGAACCCGAGAAAATAAAATAACTTAAGGCCGGAAACGGCAAGAGTTGGAATACATATTGGGAAAGTCATATCCGGGGTGTTACAACACTCCACCACTACGAAAGGATCTCGTCTCGAGATCTAGCACTGAAAGAACGCCGGGTATTCAGAACGGAGGTGATCCTCATGTTCCCAGGTAGCTTCACGGTCGGAATGGTGTGACCACTTGACTTTGAGGAATTTGATTGACTTGTTGCGAGTCTTGCGTTCAGTCTCTTCAAGAATAGCAATGGGGTGCTCACGATAGGAGAGATATTCTTGGAGCTCAATGTCCTCGAAGTTGACAGTGCGGTCAGGAGTCTTGAAGCACTTTCAGAGCTGAGAGACATGGAACATGTCATGAACATTTGCAAAGTTTGAAGGAAGCTCGAGTTGATAGGCGAGATCGCCTCTCTTGCTAACAATCTTGAAAGGTCCCATGTATCTAGGGGCAAGCTTCCCTTTGATACCGAAGCGACGAGTACCTTTCATTGGAGAGACACGGAGGTAAACATGATCTCCGATGTCGAAAGCCTAATCACGATGCTTACTGTCATAGTAGCTCTTCTGGCGGGATTGGGCTGCTTTGAGGTTATCTCGAATGACTTTGCACATTTCCTCTGCCTCTGTGATTAAGTCATTTCCGAGAAGCTGACGTTCACCGGTTTCGGACCAGTTGAGAGGGGTACGGCACTTCCTGCCATACAGAATTTCAAATGGGGCCTTGCCTGAACTTGCTTGAAAACTGTTGTTGTAGGAGAATTCAGCATAAGGAAGACAATCCTCCCACTTCACGCCGAAGGAGATCACACAAGCCCTGAGCATATCTTCAAGAATCTGGTTGACACGCTCGACTTGACCGCTAGTTTGAGGATGGAAAGTTGTGCTGAAACGGATGTTGGTGCCCATGGCCTTCTGAAAAGAATCCCAAAACTTGGAGGTAAAGATTCTGCCACGGTCTGAAGAGATCACTTGTGGAATACTGTGTAGAGAGACAATTCGAGAGGTATAGAGCTCCGCCAATTGAGCTGCAGTGATTGACTCTTTGATAGGCAGAAAGTGAGCCACTTTAGTGAGTTTGTCGATGACAACGAATATAGCATCATTGCCATGCTTGGGCTTTGGAAACCCAGTCACGAAGTCCATCTCAATGTGGTCAAACTTAGATTCTGGAATGGCAAGAGGTTGGAGGAGACCCGCTGGCCTTTGGTGTTCTGCCTTCACTCTTCTGCAGACATCACATTCATTCACGAATTGAGCAATCTCGCGCTTCATTCGAGTCCACCAATAAGCCTGCTTGAGGTCCTGATACATCTTCGTGCTCCCAGGGTGGATGGAGAGGAGATAATTGTGAGCCTCGTTCATGATCACTTTACGGAGGTCACCTTTGGGTACAACAATACGATCCTTGAAGAAGAGAGTGTCCTTGTCATCAAGGCGGTAGCACTTGTACTTGGGTTGACTCTTGGCAATCCCAATCTTCACCTTTTTCACCATAGCATCAAGAAGCTGGGCTTGGCGAATCTAGTCTTCCAAGGTAGGAGAGACTTGAAGGTTGGCGAGGAAACCTTGAGGAACAACTTGCAGATTAAGTTTGCGGAAAGCTTCACAAAGCTCGGGTTGATAAGGCTTGAGAATCAGACTGTTGCAATAAGCTTTCCTGCTCAATGCGTCAGCAATCACATTAGCCTTTCTTGGAGTATACTCGATACTCGGATTATACTCTTGAATCATTCGACCTATCGAGTTTGCCTGAGGTTGAGATTAGGCTGAGTGAAGATGTACTTGAGACTCTTGTGGTCAGCGAAGATGTCCACTTTTCTTCCCAATAAGAGATGTCTCCAAGTCAAAAGAGCATGCACAACTGTCGCCAACTCGAGATCATGAGTGGGGTAGTTATTCTCATTGGGCTTCAACTGGCGAGAGGTATAAGCAACAACTTTCTTCTCTTGCATCAACACTGCACCAAGACCTTGGAGAGAGGCATCACAAAAGACCTCGTACGGTTTGGATTCATCAGGCGGAGTCAGAACTGGAGCAGTGATCAATTTCTCTTTCAAAGTGTTGAAAGCAATGTCACACTCCGGATACCAAACGTACTTGACGTGCTTCTGGAGAAGATTTGAGAGAGGCTTCGCGATCTTGGAAAAGTTTTCAACGAATCTTCGACAGTAGCTTGCGAGACCGAGGAAGCTACGGAGTTGTTTCACGTTCTGAGGAGGTTCCCAATTCACAATTGCAGACACCTTCTCAGGATTCACCGCAATGCCATTGGCAGAGATAATATGACCAAGATAAAGAACCTCATCGAGCCAAAATTCGCACTTGGAGAACTTGGCGTAGAACTGGTGTTCCCTCAGCTTATCGAGTACCAAACGCAAGTGCTTGGCATGATCTTCCTTGTTCTTGGAGAAAACCAGAATGTCGTCGAGATAGACCAAAACAAAGTCATTGGTGTAGGCGTTGAAGATGAAGTTCATCATGCGAGAGAAAGTCAGAGGAGCGTTGACGAGACCAAAAGACATGACAGTGTATTCATATGAACCATAGCTTGTCCTGAAAGCCATCTTGGGAATATCTTGTTCACGGATTCGAATCTGATGATAACCCATACGGAGATCAAGCTTGGAGAATACTTGAGCACCTTTGAGTTGTTTGAATAGCTCGTTGATGTTGGGAAGTGGGTATTTGTTCTTGATGGTCTTCTTGTTCAATGGACGGTAATCAACACAACGTCAGTCCGTTCCATCCTTCTTCTTCACAAAAAGAACACCACAACCCCACGGAGAAGAACTAGGCCGGATGAGACCCATTCTCTCTTGAATATCGAGTTGCTTCTTCAGCTCCTTCAACTCTTCAGATCCGAGCTTGTAAGGACGCTTGTACACAGGTTCCGTGCCAGGCTCAAGATCGATGACGAATTCAACTGGCCGGTGCGGAGGCATTCCTAGAAGCTCTTCTGGAAAGACGTCTTGATATTCACAAACGACTGGAATTTGCGAGATAGCATCCAGTTCACCCTTCTCATTGAGAGAAAACAAACGGATGGTATTATCTCGAGCGGCAAAGACAATTACATCCTCAGACGAATGAGTCAATTGAATCTGCCTGGCTGCACAATCAAGCTAAGCCTTGTGCTTCGATAGCCAATCCATCCCGAGAATAAGATCAATATCCGAGTTACCAGGAACCATCGGAGAAGCCAGAAACTTGAAATCACCCATCATGATAGAAATATCCGGAACCATCATACTAGGACTTAGACGCTTAGCCGGAGAGACGACTTGCATAGCTCTAGGTAATGCCTTAGTACTAAAATTGTTCTCCGATGCAAATGGGAATGACATGAAGGAATGCGATGCACCAGAGTCAAAAAGTACTTTTGCAGGAACATCGTTAACAAGAAGGTTACCCATGATGACATCCGACGAGTCCTCTGCCTGAGCTGCATTCATCAAGTTGACCTTGGCGTGCTTGGGGTTATGCTTGACCACAGCTGTACTTGCCGATCTCACAGGAGGAGGAGGAGGAAGACGCCTCTGGTTGAAACACTTGTTGGCATAGTGACCCTTCTGTTGGCACTTGTTGCACGTGAACTCTGAAAGCGGACGGTGATACGGAGCACTCGATCTTGGAGGTTGAGACGAAGTCTTGTTCTGAAAGCCAGGGTTGGGTGGGTGGGAAGATCCACTGCCACCTTTGCTCTTCTGCTGAAAAGGCTGACGGAACGGAGGAGGAGGAAGCCAATACTTCTGCTGCTTGGCTAGTTGAGTAGAGGAAGAAGGAGTAGCATCTCTGACTCGCTTCTTGGAAGCATCACACCTCAGTTGAGCGGCCTCTTGCTTCAATGCCATGTTGTAGAACTCATCGTATCTCAAGGGCTCGAAGAGAACAAGAGCTAGCTGAATTTCTTCTCTGAGACCACCCCTGAAATGGTATATCATGCTCTTCTCATCAGGGACGTCCTGCTTGGCAAAGCGGGCGAGCTTTTGAAACAACTTGTTGTAGTCATAGACAGACAAAGAGCCTTGCTTCAGGTTGCGGAATTCCTCACGCTTGCTTTCAACCACGCTCTGAGGGATATGGTGAGCTCTGAAATCTTGACGGAATTCATCCCAGGTAATCACCCGTCCTCCTCTGGAATCCTTGTACTGCTGGAACCACTCTGCGGCTTGGTCTTTGAGTTGGAAAGAAGCGAACTGGACGAAGTCCTCAGGCCTGACGTTACTGCACTCGAAATGCTTACACAGATCCACGAGCCAATCGTCAGCATCAGTTGCCTCAACACAATTGCTGAAAGTTTTTGGCCCGTTAGCAAGGAACTGGTTGAGTGTAGCAAAGTGATTCTGATTGTTGCCTTGGTTCCCTTGGTTGCCTTGATTGCGCTCTTGAAGAATTTGCATGATCAACTGTGTGTTTGCATTGGTTGCGGCCATCACAGCTTGCCATGCCTCTGGAGGAGGTGGAGGTGGTGGCGGATCCTGATTTTGATTCTGATTGGTGCTCTTAGCGGGAGCCATCCTGAAGAGGTTGACCACCGTTAGCACATTGACAGATAAATGAAGCTGAATCCAACGGAATGAAAATTGCAACATATAGTCTTCACATCCGAACAAAATGAACGAATGCATTCCTCTTGAAATGGTCACACGTCCATAAATTGAGAAGCCACTTAGAATTTAGGTAGAGAAATAAATCAACAAGGTACGGATCAAGAACGAATACTCGGTAAGAAATCCCAATCTCAAACCAAATATCCATAGAAGAAGAACTAGAGCTACAAGAATTCCCACCTATGAAACTCCCGAACCTTTCCGGTTATGCAATCAGGTGATGGGGATACAGGGGAAGCATAATATCTCACCCAAACTAGCAAATCCTACATCCAGCTGTATCCATCCTTCAACACATAACCGAGAAAAACTTCGGAAACCATCTACCTCAACCTTCGAAAAGCATCCGTTATACAAGTTATGGCGATACTCCCGAACTCCCGCCCCAGTACTGGGTGGCGTCGAGGTTATCTCACCAACGAACTGCATAAAAGAGATTTTCGATGTCGGCATACTAAACTCAGGTATTCCAGAACTGCAACGATAAAATTATGATGACAACACCTCAGAGCTCAACTCCCCGGGACACTTCCACAAAACCCCTGACAGGAGGCACCAAGACAATGTTCTCGTCATAAAACCATCGGAACGATTCCAAGATACCCGCGTGATCCTAAATTTTTTTTAGTGAAATTTGAGAAGAGAAGAGTCACAACTCTACGTCAGGATGCCTTACCAGAGCGATGAGGAGACTGGGAAGTAAAAAGAATTCCTAAACTCTCCGATATATAATTCCTAAATGACTCAAAACATTTTTCTAGACACAACTCGGCTGCTAAAAACGATCAATCAGTGGGGGCTCCTAATGTCGGGGAAGGCTCTGATTGCCAACTTGTAACACCCTCGATGCGACTATAGCTCCCACGTGTCGAGGCACGACTTAGAGACATAATCGCATTGAAGGCATATGTCGCAAGTTAGGCAATCATCACAACATCCCATGTAATATAGATAATAAAAGGGGAGATAGCATAGTTGGCTTACACTCGCCACGTCAATCAAGTACATAAATAGCATTACAACATCCAAACACTCATGGCCCGACTATGGCGCCAAAATAAAAGATAACCCAACATGCGACATGGTCCCGATCACCCCAACTGGGCACCACTACTGATCATCAGGAAAGGAAACATAGTATCGTTGAGAGTCCTCGTCGAACTCCCACTTGAGCTCAAGCGCGTCACCTGGAGCAGAATCATCAGGCCCTGCATCTGGTTTAATAGGAATCTGTGAGCCACAGGGACTCAGCAATCTCGCACCCTTGCAATCAAGACTATTTAAGCTTATAGGTAAGGCAAGGTAATTATGTGGAGCTGTAGCAAGCGACTAGCATATATGGTGGCTATCCTGTTCGCAAAAGAGAGCGAGAAAAGGAGGCAAAGCGCAAGCGAGAAACTAGAGGACAACCTGCGCAAGCATTACTCCAACACCGTGTTCACTTCCCGGACTCCACCGAGAAGAGACCATCACGGTAACACACTCAGTTGATTCATTTTAATTAAGTTAAGGTTCAAGTTATCTACAATCGGACATTAACAAATTCCCATCTGCCCATAACCGCGGGCACGACTTTCGAAAGTTCAAATCCCTGCAGGGGAGTCCCAACTTAGCCCATGACAAGCTCTCACGGTCAACGAAGGAATAGACCTCCTCCCAAGACATTTCGATCAGACTCGGTATCTCGGTTATTGAAGACACTTCGACAGGTTAAAACAAGACCAGCAACACCGCCCGAATGTGCCGACAAATCCCGATAGGAGCTGCACATATCTCTTTCTCAGGGCACACTCAGATGAACACTACGTACAACTAAAACCAACCCTCAAGTTGCCCCAAGGTGGCGCTTCAAGTGGCTCTATTTGGACCAACACTCAGAGGAGCACTGGCCCGGGGGGTTTAAATAAGATGACCCTCAGGCTCCGGAAACCCAAGGGAAAAAGAGGCTAGGTGGCAAATGGTAAAACCAAGGTTGGGCATTGCTGGAAAAGCTTTAATCAAGGCGAACTATCAAGGGGTTCCCATTATAACCCAACCGCGTAAGGAACGCAAAATCCGGGAACATAACACCGATATGACGGAAACTAGGGCGACAAGAGTGGAACAAAACACTAGGCGAGAGGCCGAGCCTTCCACCCTTTACCAAGTATATAGATGCATTAAGATAACATGGCAATATAATGATATCCCAACAAGTAAAATAATGTTCCAACAAGGAACGGTCTCCAATCTTCACCTGCAACTAGCAACGCTATAAGAGGGGCTAAGCAAAGCGGTAACATAGCCAATCAACGGTTTGCTAGGACATGGTGGGTTAGAGGTTTGACATGGCAATTTGGGAGGCTTGAAAGCAAGTGGTAGGCATCGTAGCATAGGCATATCAAAAGAGCGAGCATCTAGCATAGCAAAGATAGTAGTGATTTCGAGGGTATGATCATCTTGCCTGCAATGTTGTCAGAGTTGACTGGATCCTCGAAAGCAAACTCAATGGGATCCTCGTTAGCGAACTTGTCTCCCGGCTCTACCCAAACAAGACAAACAGGCAAACGGAACACAATCAACCACGTGCAAAGCTCAAACAATATGATGCAAGGATGATATGCTATGTGGGATGCAATATGTGATGCATATGCAAGATTTGGCAAGGAATGAATGAACCTGGTATCAACTTGGAAATCCAAGTGTGCCACTGGAAAGATGATATGAAATCGCTTGAAAACTGAAAGTGCGTTATATCGACTAGAGGGGGGGGGTGAATAGGCGATTTTTATGAAAGTCTTCAAAACGTAGGAGTTATGAAGACAAACAGTAGAGATATGCCTATTACTATGCAGCGGAAGTTAGACTACACTAGGCAAGCCATGGTCAAGTATCAACAGAGTGTAAGCACAGTGACAAATAGCTGTAGTGTAATAAGGATCAGGTAGGAAGATACTATGAAGCCAAACAAATCATACACTCACGTTGTGAAGACAAAAGATAGAACAGACAAGCAATGACTTCACAACGAGTGATCAGTAAGTAAAAGGAAGTGAAGATGAAACCAGTGACTCGTTGAAGACAATGATTTGTTGGACCAGTTCCAATTGCTGTGACAACTGTACGTCTGGTTGGAGCGGCTAGGTATTTAAACCTAAAGACACACAGTCCCGGACACCCAGTCCTGAACACGCAACTCAGGACACCAAGTCATCACCGTATTCTCCTTGAGCTAAGGTCACATAGTCCTCGCCCAATCACTCTGGTAAGTCTTCAAGGTAGACTCCTAAACCTTCACAGACTTTGTTCACTGGCAATCCACAATGTCTCTTGGATGCTCTGAACGCGACGCCTAACCGTCTGGGGATGCACCGTCCTCAAGTGTAATAAGTCTTCAGATCACACAGACAAGAAGACTTAAGTGATGCCCAATTCTCTCTGGCTTTGGGTGGTTAGGGCTTTTCTCCTCGCTAGGAATTTTCTCTCAAAGGCTTCAAGGTGGGTTGCTCTCAAACGACAAAAGCCGTGCACTAAAATCTGAGCAGCCAACCGTTTATGGTTGTAGGGGGTGGGCTATTTATAGCCACTTGGCAACCCGACCCGATTTGTCCGAAATGACCCTGGGTCACTAAGGAACTGACACATGTCTCAACGGTCAGATTTCAAACTCTCATGGCAACTTTACTTGGGCTACAAGCAAAGCTGACTTGTCCGGCTCTGGACAAGATTCGCTCTCATTGTCTTCACTCGAAGACATAGGTTTTTGGTTTAGGTATCACTTCAGTCATTCTGACTGGTTCTCCTGTACCCCACTTAACAGTACGGTGGTTCCTATGACTCAACACAAAAGAAAAAGAACTACGAAAGATCTAAGTCTCTGAGCTCCATAGGCTTCATAACGTGTCTTCTTTTGACATAGTCTTCAATGTGAATATCTTCATATACCACCTTTGGCTTCAATGTCTTCATACATTTTTAGGGGTCATCTCTGGTAGTAAAACCGAATCAATGAGGGACTTCTACCTGTGTTATCCTGCAATTCTCACAAACACATTAGTCCCTCAACTAGATTTGTCATCAATACTCCAAAACCAACTAGGGGTGGCACTAGATGCACTTACAATCTCCCCCTTTTTGCTGATTGATGACAAACTAGTTGAAGTTTTCAATGGGGAATATAGTCTGTGAAATTGTAAAGGATGAGGAATTGTCTTCATAAGTTGCAAGGGCTCCCCCTGAAGATGTGCATATAAGTTAATTTGCTTTTGGAATGCAAATGCACATGGCAGGTTGTACTTGTGGAGATCCACTTCAGCTTATGATGACAATCCACTATGCATGTGAAAGTATATGAAGATAATGACATGCATAATGGAAAATGGACGTCTGCAGAATGAGATAAGTGCGGAATTTATCGTCGCACATGCGGAATTTATCTTCGCAAAACAGGGTGGCAAACAAGTAGCAGACGACCATCTGGTTTAAGTGTTACAACTCATAAGAAGAAAATGTAAAACGATAGTTGTAAGCACGAAGCAAAATATAGCTAAACATAAAGCACCCGCCCATATGGACCCGCTTGAAGACTATCAACCCATATGCTTCTCCCCCTTTTGTCAGCAAGGACCAAAAAGGTTTGAAGACATAGAGTGTCTGCTCGTTCCCAGGAGCAGCAGGGTCGTTGGAGGTGTTTGGCGGTGCAGAAGAGCTTGGAGGTGCTGAAGCAGGTGGCGGTGAGGTAGCATCGTATTCTTCACCAATGATTCTGGCAGTGACTGTGGCAGCAGATGAAGAAAACTCAGAGTCTTCAAGTGATGGTGTGCTTCGCATCACAGCCCTTCTAGGAGGTGTGGTGTCAAACTTGAATCGCTCAGTGAAGCCATCCTCTTCAAGTTCAGCTTCAGTACACATCATTGATAGCCCTTTCCATGTACGACGACAGGTTTCATGGGTAACAAAAGCATTCTTGGTGGCAAGATTTCGAAGACGGTTAACATCCACCAAGAGGCTTTTCATCTGACGCTTTAGCCAGTCATGATGCCTATCTTGTTTTTGATGAAGGGCCACAAGAAGCTCTCGGTCATTGAGAACACGAGCGCTCTTCTTGGGTCTTGAAGCAGTTGCACTATCAGTGGCTTCAGTTGAAGCAGGGTGTGGCGCACGTGTAGTGCCAGCCAAAGGATACACCTTGGAGATGGCTTCAACACCTTCATCGTTCTGAGTGAAGCTCTGGTGTTCTGCATTCTGAAGACTCAAAGGTTGCTTGGCAGGCTCAGGATATATAGCTTCAGCAGAGGTATCCACATCTGGCAAGAAGATCCGATGGTTGCGGGCTGAGGGCTGATATGAGATCGCAGAGTGAAGCTTGATCAGTCTCATTACCCAAGGAGCATAGAACTTTAAACCAAACAGATCTGAGCCTGATGCAGCTAGTTGGCGTATGAAGAAGTCCTGTGCGTTGAAGCATTTGCCATGAAGGATACAAAATAGTAGAGTCTTCATTGCACCCTCGATCTTGGCATTTGGAGAGTGCCCTTTGATAGGCCAGAGAGTCCGCCGGATAATGTGATAGATGGTTCTGGGCAGGTACTCAAAGTCTTCAACGAAGAACTCTGTTGGATAAGGAGCATCGTGGGGCAATGGCTTCATCATGGAGAGCATCTGACTCATATTTGGTTCAGGCCTCTGGAATATGCTCTCAAGAGCTTCAGTGTGTAGTGGACAGCCTTCCTCGAAGAGTTCGCCAGGAGTGGGCAGGCCGGTGAGCTCAATGATATCAAATACATTGGCTTCGTGATGGACATTGCTGGTCATCCACTCCAGGGCCCAAGTCTTCGGATCTCTGTTGTATCCTTTGATGTGGAGGGTGGCATAGAATTGCAACAGAAGCTCTTCGTTCCAGTGCTCTTCATCAGTTACAAACTGCAGCAGACCCACTTGCTTGAAGCAATCCAATGCTTCCTCTAAACAGGGCAGACCAGCAATGGCTTCAACATCAAGGCGCTTGTGCGGGAAGATGCGACCTTGGTTGTATAGGATGCATGAATAGTAGCTGCGCTGAGGATAGCTCCAGAACCTATCTGATGAAATCCTTTCCCTTGAATAGGGGTTCTTGGAGCTGCTGAAGAACGTATTATCTACCTTGAAGCTATTGATGTTAAAGGATCCAGGTGCTGATGCAGGACCTGGGAACCTCGGCAGCCTTGGGACTGGCTTCTGGACATGAGGCCTGTGCTCAACATGGTAATCAAATTGAGGAGCTGCAGCAGACTCAGGAACAGAAGTGTCTGGATCAGTAGCTTCGCTGTCTTCTGAAGCTTTTGGTGGGGAGGGCTCCACATTGGCTTCAGTGTTGGTTGTGGCAGCCTCAACATTTTCAGCCTCCGCTTGACTAGCTGGAGGGTCGGTTACAAGCACGTTCTCCTGGAGAACTGCTTCTTGGTGGAGCATAGGAGTGGGCTCTTGTGGTGCTTCTTCTGCGGCTGATGCAGCCAGAATGTCTTCAGCATAGACTTGAGGCCTTGGACCTTTGCAAAGCCTGCGGAATGCAGACGACGCCTGTGGGGTTGGAGTGGGCTGGGCCTCATTGTCTTCTTCCTCTTGAGGGCGATCCGCCCATGACGCATCTTGTGCAATTGGCGTCAGAGGACGACCAATGCTGATGAGTTCGCTGTGTTCATACTGAGGAAGGGCTGCATCATCTTGTACATTGTCCTGATGACCAATGTCTTCAGCAGCAATGGGGTCGGCTGCTGGTATGTCTTCAGCTTCAGGAGCCTCTGTGGAAGCAGGCTCATGAACTGTCAGTTGTCGTTCTGCGTTGGGGTGAACCATAGAAATAGGTTCAACTATCAAGGGCTCTGTGGGAGCAGCCCGAGATTTCTTGATCTTTCGCTTCTTCTTGCTGGGGGCAGTAGGAGAGGCTTCAGAGCTTTTCCTCTTCCTGGCTTCAGCCTCAGCAGTTCTTATCTTCTTGAGCTCTGAAGCTGTTGACCGGCTCTTTGGCTTCGAGCCAGTCGTTGTAGTTGGGAAGACAATTGGAACTGCTTCTTGCCTAGGTGCCTCTGGTTCAGCCATAGCAGGCTTCTTCTTCTTCTTCGCGGCCATCTTGGGGTCGATGCCAGGACGCCCAAGTGCCTTGCGCTTCTCAGCCTCATTGTAGGCTTGTACACATCTTTCAGCCAGAGAGTTCATCCGCTCACGTGAACCCTGAGCTTCTGCACGCTTTTTCAGAAAATTTTCCTTTAGCTCATGCAACATGGTCTTGAAGCTCTTCACTTCTTGCATGCTGAGCTTGGCCATATTCTTCTTGAACTGAGCCTTTTCATGATCAATTTTCTGCTTCAGTTCAATAATGCGCTGGGCAATTGCAAGTTCTGAAGCAATAGCGACTTGGAAGGCGACGCTGAGGCCAACGGGCAGCTGCAGATCTTCGAAGCTGATGTTTGGTGTGGCAAACCATTGTCGATGAAGTTGTGGATGATGGCGACATCAAAGAGAGGCAAGTTGTTGAAGATTTCAGCTTCTTCTTTGCTCTTGATGAGCTGCTCGAGAGCGTCATCTCCAAGATCTTCATCACTTGAAAGATCAATGGCTTCGCTGCGCAGAATGGCGGCAGCTGTGAGCTCTTTGCCGGTGTATGGCTGAGGCATCTTGGCCTTCTGGAGCTTGGAGACGCGGGATACGTCTTCAGACTGCACACTGTCTTCAGGAGGTGCAGTTGCCAATGGCTTCGCCCTTGAGACTTTTGGTGAAGGGGCTAGCTTTGAAGCTTTTGGCTTCTTCGACTGCTTTGGCTTCGGTACAGCAGGAGCTTCATCAGACTCAGAGTCAGCTAGAGGGTCATTCACGGCAGTCCCTTGGACTAAGATGCGGGTGATGAGGCCCTCAAGGTTGGCATACGGACCGATGATATTGGGTTCTGCATCGCGTGTGCCATCTGCCCTTGGTGCGGAGGGACCAGGGTTGAAGTCTAACCCCAACTTCTTCTTGTTCTGCTTCACTGATTGTTGGGCAAACTGGAAGTTGCGCTTGAATAGATTGTCGTCACGACACCAGAGTAGTGACGACGGATGTGCATCATCAGGCTGTGGCCCACGAACCATGCATGGATAGAAGCTTTGGGCAATGGCTTCATCTCTGGACCTGGGTACAAGGTTCTTGTATAAGATGTTTCCCCACGGTCTTTTGATGGCACTTTTCTCAGCATACTCTTGGGTTGTGAAGCGGTATTTGAACCATTGTTCTGCCCAATAGCGTCGAATCCATTGGATTCGGGTCTTGCGCTGCCCATAATTCTCTTCAGGATCTGTTTTATACATTTCTGCTAGGTCTTCAGGCAGATATTTGGAAGTTCCTCCACGTCGCTGTCTGCCCCCCTTCCTTGCTGCTGCTTCTGAAGCCATAAACTTTAACTTGAAAGGCTTCAAAACTTTCAAAGGCTTCAAAGGCTTTCTTTTGCTGGACCAACAGGAACTGGCTTCAGGAGAATTTATGTGATGCTGTAGGAATTCTGCAAATGAATGCAGACTATGAGAACCGAAGGATTCTCCCACGGACATGTACCTGTGACACCATTAAGGTGCGAGGGAAGGGGAAGAGGTCATATGCATTCTCAGAAGGTTTTGAAGATTAATCAGTTTAGAAGACATTGACCTCATCGTGCGAAGACATTCACTCATAGATAAGAAGTTGGTACCAGATTTGTACGAACCCACAGATCAGTACAAGTGAGGAATCTAAATACTTCATGAAGCACAAGTGAATATACTAGGCATGTTATGAGATGCAGATTGAGAGATCTAACTTGTGTGAAGAGAAACTTCTTATGGTAGAAAGTGTCAGAACCATGAGATCAAAAGGGGCTGTAAAAAGAAGTTTTATTTACCACTCTTGGAACTACTAGACGGAGTGGGAGATGATGCCGAGCAGTTCAATCCTCCGTTCCCTAACATGGCGACGGAAGACACCTATGGCGATGACGGAGAGAACGATGTCCACGGTCGGCGTGAGGACGGCGTCGGAGAGGTTGCGGCAGCGAAGTGCTTCGTCGCCGGCGTCGTCGAGAGCTAGCGGTGGCGCTAGGGTTCATGCGAGGGTGGAAGAAGGAGATAATGACCGCGGTAAGTGTGAATTTATAGGCACAGGGGCGGCACTGTGCTATTACACAGGTGCCCCTGGCGATTCGCATCTGAGGAACGCGTGGCCAGTTTGCGGAAGTTTGGGGTTTGTTCCACGTCCCACGCACGCCTGGATTGTCGGGCGGTCGTTCCTGCTTCTCCGGATTTTATGTGGAGGAATGAGCATTGAAAACGGACTTTATGGTTGTCTCTATATCTTCTGCTGACAAGGACACAGTGAAGACATTCGACAGTTTCAATAGAATGCATATGACTTAGAGAGATAGAGTTTGAGATAGAAAGCATAGAGAAGTTTGGGGTCCGATCACATTCACTTAGTTCAAAAGATTCAACACGAAGACATAGCTATAAGTGAATGCTGCAGAGGACAGAACACTAGCATATATATATATATATATATATAGTCAACATAGTGAAGATAATCATGAAAATATGTTGAGTTCGAATCCAAATCAAATGTGAAGACATTGCAAGGTAACGCCATGAGTGAAACACTTCAAAATGGAACGTTTGGTGGTGGCGTTGCCCATCGTATAGGAAGTATTAGACCCAGACACAGCGCACAATTATCGTGGCGCTCCGAAGTCAAATTCCACATTAATGTATTCACACTTAGAATGTATGTCCTCATTGATTGAAGATATACTTCACTTCATGTGTTGCACATCTAAGTCATCAATATCCATAAGGGTTAGGATGTGTGCCTGATCACAGGACATTTGAGGATTCCAGGATATTTAGCTCACACCGTAACTTGCAAAACCTCTTCTCATCTAAGGGCTTGGTGAAGATATCTGCCAATTGCTCTTCAGTGTTGACGTGTATGATATCAATGTCTTCCTTCACAACATGATCTCTGAGAAAGTGATGACGAATTTCAGTGTGCTTTGTTTTCGAGTGCTGAACTAGGTTGTTGGCAATCTTGATGGTGCTTTCGTTGTCGCAGTAAAGTGGCACTTGCTTCAGATGAATGCCATAGTCCTTGAGTGTTTGCTTCATCCACAGAAGCTGAGCGCAGCAAGATCCAGTAGCAATGTATTCAGATTCAGCAGTGGAGAGAGATACACAGTTCTGCTTCTTTGAAGACCAACATACAAGTGATCGTCCCAGAAAGTGACATGTGCCTGATGTAGTCTTGCGATCAACTTTGTCACCAGCATAATCAGCATCCGAGAATCCAACCAAATCAAACTCTGAGCCCTTTGGATACCATAATCCTAGAGTTGGGGTGTGAGCCAAATATCGAAGAATTCGCTTCACAGCTAAGTGATGCGACTGCTTTGGTGCCGCTTGAAATCGAGCACACATGCAAACACTAAGCATAATATCTGGCCTAGATGCACATAAATAAAGCAAAGAACCAATCATGGAGCGGTATACCTTTTGATCGAACTCTTTACCATTGTCGTCAGGACCCAGATGATGTTTGGCTAGCATTGGTGTTGTGAAGCCTTTGCAGTCTTGCATACCGAACTTCTTCAGGCAATCTTTGAGATACTTCTCTTGAGATATGAAGATGCCATTTCGTTGTTGTCGTATTTGAAGACCAAGGAAGAACTTCAGCTCCCCCATCATGGACATCTGATATTGCTCTTGCATCATATATCCAAACTCTTCACTGTACTTCTGATTGGTGCAGCCGAAGATAATGTCATCCACATCTATTTGGCACACAAACAGTTCACCATCATATGTCTTCGTGAAAAGAGTGGGATCCAGGGAACCAGGTATGAAGCCTTTGCTCTTCAGGAAGTATTTGAGTATGTCATATCAGGCCCTAGGGGCTTGTTTGAGGCCATACAGTGCCTTGTTGAGCTTGTATACCATGTCAGGATGTTTTGGATTTTCAAAGCCAGGCGGTTGTGCAACATACACTTCTTCTTCAATCTTGCCATTGAGAAAGGCACTCTTCACATCCATTTGATATAGAAGAATGTTATGATGATTTGCATATGCCAGCAGTATGCGTATGGCTTCAAGCCTAGCCACAGGAGCAAATGTTTCATCGAAGTCAATGCCTTCCACTTGAGTATATCCTTGAGCAACGAGACGAGCTTTGTTTCTGACAACTTGACCATGCTCATCTTGCTTGTTGCGGTATATCCATTTGGTGCCTATTATGTTGTGCTTCCGTGGATCAGGACGCTTAACCAGTTCCCATACATTATTCAGCTCAAACTGTTGAAGCTCTTCTTGCATAGCTTGAATCCATTCAGGTTCCATGAAGGCTTCTTCAACTTTCTTGGGTTCTGATATTGAGACGAATGCGAAGTGCCCACAGAAATTTGCTAACTGAGTTGCCCTTGAACGAGTGAGTGGACCAGGTGCATTGATGCTATCAATTATTCTTTCAATCTGCACTTCATTGGCAACGCGAGGATGTACAGGGCGAAGACTTTGCTCTTGCTGATCTGTGTTGTTGTTGGAAGGAATGTCTTCAGGCTGAGCATTGTCTTCATGTTGATCAAGTGCTGAGATGATAAGTTCTTCTTCAGGATGAGTTTCAGAAGGTATAATCCCTCCAGTTCCCATTAGCTTGATTGATTCACTAGCTGGAATCTCATCTAGCACATTTGACAGTTGCTCTCTTTGTGAACCATTTGTCTCATCGAACCGCACATCCACTGTTTCAACCACTTTGTAATGAAAGAGATTGAAGACTCTGTAGGAGTGCGAATCCTTTCCATATCCAAGCATAAAACCCTCATGTGCTTTTGGTGCAAACTTTGAGGTGTGGTGTGGGTCCTTGATCCAGCACCTTGCACCAAATACTCTGAAGTAACTGACATTTGGCTTCTTGCCAGTTAGGAGTTCATAAGATGTCTTGTTCAGAAGTTTGTGAATATAAACACGATTGATTGTATGGCATGCAGTGTCAATGGCTTCAGTCCAGAATTTTCTTGGAGTCTTGTATTCATCTAGCATTGTTCTGGCCATCTCAATTAGTGTTCTGTTCTTGCGTTCGACGACGCCATTCTGCTGTGGCGTGTACGGGGCTGAGAATTCATGTGTGATGCCCAGGGTATCAAGATATGTATCAAGGCCAGTGTTCTTGAATTCAGTGCCATTGTCACTTCTGATGTGCTTTATCTTGGCGCCAAAATTGTTCATAGCACGATTGGTGAAGCATCTGAAGACATCCTGCACTTCAGTCTTGTAAAGGATTATGTGCACCCAAGTATATCTAGAGTAATCATCAACAATGACGAAGCCATAGAGGCAAGCAGTAGTAGTAAAAGTTGAGTAGTGAGTGGGACCGAAAAGTTCCATGTGGAGCAGTTCGAAGGGTTGAGTAGTAGTCATGATTGTCTTCGAAGGATGTTTTGCCCTCGTCATCTTCCCTGCTTCACAGACACCGCATAAGTGATCTTTATTGAACTTGACGCCCTCGATGCCTATGACATGTTTCTTCTTTGCAAGGGTGTGGAGGTTCCTCATGCCAGCATGCCCAAGCCTCCGATGCCAAAGCCAGCATTCTGAAGCTTTTGCAAGAAGACATACTGCAAGTTGTGGCCCTGCTGAGAAATCTACCACATACAAATCATCTTTCCGATACCCTTCAAACACTAGAGACTTGTCAGATTCCATTAGTACCAGGCAACGATATTTTCCAAATATTACGACCATGTTCAAATCGCAAAGCATTGAGACAGACATTAAGTTGAAACCAAGGGATTCAACAAGCATGACTTTATCCATGTGTTGATCCTTTGAGATTGCAACTCTACCTAGACCCAATACCTTACTTTTACCAGTGTCAGCAAATGTGATGTGGCTCTTGTCAGATGGACGTAAGGTTGAGTCCATAAGAAGGCTTCTTTTGCCAGTCATGTGATTTGTACACCCACTGTCAATAATCCATTATGAAGACTTTGAAGACGCTGGTGTCGTACCCTACAGTGCAGTTAGGGGGATAGGCTTCACGAAGAGAATTGTGAAGCAAAAACATTTGACGAACCAATGGGTTATGACAACTTAGATCCAGATTAGGACTAATAGGGAGAGTAGCATGCGATTCAGGAACGAAGTACATAATGATGCCATTCGGGCATTTTATCTTGCGCCCTACAAGATTTTTAGGGTCCCCAGCAATAGCGTCAGAAGGTTTTGGTTTTCTGCTGGAGACCTTTCCCTGCAAAAGAGAGTTAAGCCTTCTTAACCACCCACATCTTCAAGGGTGGCTTAGAAGCAATAAGTCTAAGTGCAGCATCTGAAAATTTTGGCTTTGAAGCCTTAGCAAACAGTCTTGCAGGTGGACAATAGTACTCATAAGAATAAGAAGAATAATTTCTGGTCATATGAACATGACGGTTTGATGAACCGCTCTCATATTCATATGCCTGAGTATGGTTTCCCTGCAAAACATTTGCGTTAGTGTGACTCAGGTGAGTCCTCTGTTTGTATGAAGCCTTTGGACCGTATGAAGCCTTTGGTCTGAGGTTTGTCTTCTTCAAGTGAGGTGTCATGAAGACATTCACAGGAAGATTTTCCAGACACTTTTTCGGAACCCAGATCTTCTTCATAGGCGGTCCATTCCTGCAGTTAGTACCAATGTACCTGGCAAACACTTCACCATTCTGATTCTTAAACAGTTTATACTTTGCATCAAAGGATTCATCAATGATAACGGGGTTAGCACAAGTGAAGCCAGATAAATTGGATGGATCTGCTGAAAGTTCCTTTGCAGCAACCCATGTGGTTTTGGGGTACTGCTCAGGTTTCCAGTAAGAGCCATCTGCATTTATTTTCCTTACGAACCCAACACCCTCTTTCCTAGGGTTTCGGTTCAGAATCTGCTTCTTGAGGACATCAATAATGTCTGATGTCCTTTAAGACTTTTGTACATCCCTGTTTCAAGCAATGTCTTCAACCTAGCATTCTCATCAGCAATAGCAGTGGTATCCTCAGCAGAGGGGTTAGTTACCACATCAACAGTTGAAGATATTGCAACAGCAGTAGCAGTGGAACATTCAGCAACAGAAGTAGCATTATCACGCTCAATGCATTTAAGACATGGTGGTTCAAACCCTTCCTGAGCGGAACTGATCTGTTCAGCGCGAAGTGACTCGTTTTCCTTTTGAAGATCTTCATGAGCCGCTCTCAATTTCTCAAGTTCTTGCTTCCTTTGAAGATAATCATAGGAAAGCTTTCATGAGTTGTTGAGAGAGTATCAAGACGATCTTCAAGTTCATGATACTTAACGTGAAGATTTTTTATGTCTTCAATTAAGGATTCAGATCGAGTCATTTCAGCACCCAACAGATCATCGCTTCTGTCTAACAGTTTTTGAATATGTTCCATAGCTTTCTGTTGTTCAGTTGCAATTTTAGCAAGTGTTTTGTAGCTGGGTTTTGAATCACAATCAGAGTCATCGTCACTAGATGTTTGATAGCGAGTAGTGTGTGTGTTTACCTTGGCACCGCGTGCCATGAAGCAGTAGGTAGGAGTGGAGTCGTCCTTGTCATTTGCATCGGTGTCGGTGATGAAGTCATTGTCTTCAGTGTTGAAGATGGACTTGGCGACGTATGCTGTAGCCAGACTTGCAATGCCAGAATCAGAATCCTCCTCAGACTCCACCTCTGCCTCCTCAGAAGCGGATTCCTCCTCAGAATCCATTTCCTTGCCAACAAACGCACGTGCCTTGCCAGATGAGCTCTTCTTGTGTGATGAAGACTTGGAAGAAGACTTTGAGTGTTTCTTCTTCTTCTTCTTCTTCTTGTCGTCAGAGTCATATTCCTTGCTCTTCTTCTTCCTTCTGTTCTCATTGTCCCACTGTGGACACTCAGAGATGAAGTGTCCAGTTTTCTTGCACTTGTGGCATGTTTTCTTCTTGTAGTCATGGGCAGAAGCTTCATCATTCCTTGAGCTTGATCGTGAAGACTTTCTGAAGCCTTTCTTTTTGGTGAACTTTTGGAACTTCTTCACAAGCATTGCAAGTTCCCTTCCAATGTCTTCAGGATCATCAGAACTGCTGTCAGATTCTTCTTCAGATGAGGAAACAACTTTTTCCTTCAAGGCACGAGTTCGCCCATAGTTTGGACCGTAGATATCTCTTTTCTCAGAAAGCTGAAACTCATGTGTGTTGAGCCTCTCAAGTATGTCAGATGGATCGAGTGTCTTGAAATCAGGACGTTCTTGAATCATCAGGGCTAGGATGTCAAACGAACTATCGTGTGATCTCAGCAGCGTCTTGACGACTTCATGTTTGGTGATCTCAGTAGCGCCGAGGGCTTGAAGCTCATTTGTGATGTCAGTGAGTCTGTCAAATGTGTGCTGGACATTCTCATTGTTATTTCTCTTGAAGCGGTTGAAGATATTGCGAAGGACACTGATTCTTTGATCTCTCTGGGTTGAGATGCCTTCATTGACCTTGGAGAGCCAGTCCCAGACCAGCTTGGATGTCTTCAAGGCACTCACACGGCCATACTGTCCTTTGGTCAGATGACCGCAGATGATATTCTTGGAAGTAGAGTCCAGTTGAGTGAACTTCTTGACATCAGCAGCAGTGACACCTTCTCCAGCCTTGGGAACGCCGTTCTCGACGACATACCATAGGTCGACGTCAATGGCTTCAAGATGCATGCGCATTTTATTCTTCCAGTAGGGATATTCAGTTCCATCGAAGACGGGGCACGCAGCGGAGACTTTGATTATCGCTGCAGTCGACATAGCTAAAACTCCCGGTGGTTAAACCGAATCACATAGAACAAGGGAGCACCTTGCTCTGATACCAATTGAAAGTGCGTTATATCGACTAGAGGGGGGGGTGAATAGGCGATTTTTATGAAAGTCTTCAAAACGTAGGAGTTATGAAGACAAACAGTAGAGATATGCCTATTACTATGCAGCGGAAGTTAGACTACACTAGGCAAGCCATGGTCAAGTATCAACAGAGTGTAAGCACAGTGACAAATAGCTGTAGTGTAATAAGGATCAGGTAGGAAGATACTATGAAGCCAAACAAATCATACACTCACGTTGTGAAGACAAAAGATAGAACAGACAAGCAATGACTTCACAACGAGTGATCAGTAAGTAAAAGGAAGTGAAGATGAAACCAGTGACTCGTTGAAGACAATGATTTGTTGGACCAGTTCCAATTGCTGTGACAACTGTACGTCTGGTTGGAGCGGCTAGGTATTTAAACCTAAAGACACACAGTCCCGGACACCCAGTCCTGAACACGCAACTCAGGACACCAAGTCATCACCGTATTCTCCTTGAGCTAAGGTCACATAGTCCTCGCCCAATCACTCTGGTAAGTCTTCAAGGTAGACTCCTAAACCTTCACAGACTTTGTTCACTGGCAATCCACAATGTCTCTTGGATGCTCTGAACGCGACGCCTAACCGTCTGGGGATGCACCGTCCTCAAGTGTAATAAGTCTTCAGATCAACACAGACGAAGACTTAACTGATGCCCAATTTACTCTGGCTTTGGGTGGTTAGGGCTTTTCCCTCGCTTAGAATTTTCTCAAAGGCTTCAAGGTGGGTTGCTCTCCAAACGGACAAAAGCCGTGCACTAAAATCTGAGCAGCCAACCGTTTATGGTTGTAGGGGGTGGGCTATTTATAGCCACTTGGCAACCCGACCCGATTTGTCCGAAATGACCCTGGGTCACTAAGGAACTGACACATGTCTCAACGGTCAGATTTCAAACTCTCATGGCAACTTTACTTGGGCTACAAGCAAAGCTGACTTGTCCGGCTCTGGACAAGATTCGCTCTCATTGTCTTCACTCGAAGACATAGGTTTTTGGTTTAGGCATCACTTCAGTCATTCTGACTGGTTCTCCTGGACCCCACTTAACAGTACGGTGGTTCCTATGACTCAACACAAAAGAAAAAGAACTATGAAATATCTAAGTCTTCGAGCTCCATAGGCTTCATAACGTGTCTTCTTTTGTCATAGTCTTCAATGTGAATATCTTCATATACCACCTTTGGCTTCAATGTCTTCATACATTTTTAGGGGTCATCTCTGGTAGTAAAACCGAATCAATGAGGGACTTCTACCTGTGTTATCCTGCAATTCTCACAAACACATTAGTCCCTCAACTAGGTTTGTCGTCAATACTCCAAAACCAACTAGGGGTGGCACTAGATGCACTTACAAAAACGATATAAAGAATGCCGGAATCGGAGTTACGGTTTGGAAATGGCAAGCAATTCAAATATGACCACGTTCTGCGATTTACAGCAAGTAGCAATCTAAATGCAACGAGATGAACATGCTACAACACCCAAACATGGAATCAAAATACATGGCAGGGATGCATTCATGATGCTTAACAAAAGTCTAGCACTGAGCTACGGCCAATTCATCAATTAACAGGTTCAAACAAGCATGGCAAAAATGCATTTGACAAACAGATCTCAGACTTAGTGAAATTAACACTTGTTTGGAATTTCATATCAGATAGCACTCTTCGGAGCATGAAAACAATGTGCTACCGGACCTGAACATGGCAAAGTAAAGCATGGCATGGAGCTAATCAAAGAGCTTAACAAAAGTCCCTTAGTGACCTTGAGCTAAAAGGGATCAGAAAATACAATTGCAAGCATGTGAACATGGCAAAAACGTAATCAGATCACAGACTTAGTGAAAACTGGAGCATGCTGAAAACATATATCAAGTAGGCATGTTTATGAGCTCGATGCACTCACTACAGAGCAAGACATGACAATCTAAGCATACAGCCATCAAGAATACACAAAATACAAGCTAGACATGGCAAGAACAATACCATAGCATGCACGGACCAACTACAACATCATCGGCAAAATCGCTAACGAGTAGACAATCTGCCCAGATTCACGGAATGACAAAAGTAGAGCTCAATTGACTCAAGCTAGGGTGCTCCATAATTGCAAACAAAGACATGGATGGATAGAGCACTACAAGATTAACAAAACATCCTTACTGATCATCCTCAAAAGAGGCACGGATCACTTGGAAACAACATGAACATATGGCCGTATGAGATAAACAGCTCAAGGACTTAGTGGAAATGCTAAGTCCCTGAAATCAGCATTACCAAGTGCCTCACTTTGCAAGCTTGTGCTAATCACCACACACATCACAAAAAAACATGGGTTGCACCTCTGGAAAGATGGAAAAACCCTTAACAAAAATATGTAGAGCTCATGGGCATATCATGCACACAAAAATCATGGCAAAAATGACAAATATCTAAATGGAGCAGCAGATCTGACAATTATCTCAAGTCGCACTCTTCTAACAGCATTTCGGGCATCAAGATGAACTCAAATGAAAATGATGCAATGGAATGAAATGATTTACTCTCTGAGATGAATATTTTGATATGCTATATGCCCAAAACGGAGTTACGGATGCAAAGTTATAGCACGAAGAATAGGGCAATATGAGCTAGGGTTTCGGGAGAAAGTCAACCCAAACGGGATCTAGATCTGAGATCTGGCGGCATGCTTCCCGATGTTCGACGGCCGGAACTGTAGCTGTTGCGGCGGAGCTTTTCGGGGGCTTGCCGGAGACGAGGGAGAGGAGGAGGCCGGAGTGGGTGACGGCGGCGGTCAACCGCGGCGAGGCGGCGGCGGTAGAAGGCGCGGCGGCGTGTCGGTGGAGGCGGGGTGGCTTGCCGGAGATGGCGCCCCGGCGCGGCAGATGGCGGCGGGCGAGGGAGGATCCGGCGGCGGGGAAGAAGCAGGCGGGCGGCGGCAGACGAAGCTGGGCCGCGGGGGCCTCCCGCGGGCTCGGGCGGGCCGGCACGGTGGCGGCGATGTGGGCGCCCGCCCGGGACAGGTGGCAGCGCGAGATTGGTCGGTGGCGGCGGCGGACAACGTCCGGCTCCATCCGGACGTGTCCGGCGGCGATGGAGGAGATATTTTTTTAGGGTTTCGAGGAGGGGATCCGAGATTTGGAAAGGGGGAGGTATATATAGGCATAGAGGGAGCTAGGAGAGTCCAAATGAGGTGCGGTTTTCGGCCACACGATCGTGATCGAACGCTCTAGATGATGGAGAAGGTTTAGGTGGGTTTTGGGCCAACTTGGAGGGGTGTTGGGCTGCAACACACACGAGGCCTTCTCGGTCCCTCGGTTAACCGTTAGAGTATCAAACGAAGTCCAAATGATACGAAACTTGACAGGCGGTCTACCGGTAGTAAACCAAGGCCGCTTGGCAAGTCTCGGTCCAATCTGGAAATGTTTAATCCCCACACACGAAAGAAAGGTCGAAATGACCACCGGAGGAGAACGAAGCGCCGGAATGCAAAACGGACAACGGGGAAAATGCTCGAATGCATGAGATGAACACGTATGCAAATGCAATGCACATGATGACATGATATGAGATGCATGACCATGAGAACAACACACGGGGACAAAAAACCCGAACCCGAGAAAATAAAATAACTTAAGCCCAGTAACAGCAAGAGTTGGAATACATATTGGGAAAGTCATATCCAGGGTGTTACAATTAATAACCCATTTACTAATCTAATTGACATTTCATATTAAGCACACAATATATTTCATTTTCATATTAAGGAAGCAGGATTTCATAATTGAAATACATCACAGTACAATATCATATAGCTTCATCACTCAGCTACCCCATTACACAACTGCACAAGCACCAAGTTTCACATGCAACATCTATAACCTTTCGAAATTAGCATCATAGATTGTACACAGACAAATGAATGTCATCTAGAAAACTGTTGAAGCACAAGGTGAATATTGAGCCTTCATTGATGTTGAAGGTCTTTGCAACTTTAGGCCAGTACCTGTGGATGATTGACCGTCCATCCTTTGTCCTCTTTAGGAACACTTTAATATTGAACCGTGGGGGTTGTATGAATACCTTTCTCGCCTCCTGACCATACAAGTGGTTTGAGAGGTAATCATCAGTGAACTGCTTTGGAAAGGCCTGGAAACAAGGGTGTGCATAAATATCTTCTCTATATTGGAAATGAGGAAAAGGAATAAAAAAGCAAGGTATAATAGTTAGTACCATCCTATAGTGAACTGATGTCTTCTTCATTGTGCAGACAAATATCTTGTTGTTTTTTGTCGCTAATTTCTTTATCCTAGCAATCTTTTTGAGTTTTTTGACATGACTGATATTCATAGACAACTCATTTCCCAATATACAAAAAGGGTCGAACAGTGTGTCAAAACCTCCGACGGCAGGACCTACATGTGCAAGACCAAATTGTTAAAAAAATAAATATTATAATGGTTCCCACAATTGCACAATAATGTGCTATTAAATAAAGGACCATGCATGTGCAAACCTCGATTGTAAACCTCAGTGCTTCTCATTGTTTCCCTGCAACACATATAAGGTAGTTAGTGATCAGGTTAAATGAGGGTTCACATGCTATTAGTAAAATATGTTGATGAAAAATAAGCACACTGTAGATTCATCAGATTATTTCAAGCCACATGGAAAACCCATTTATCAAAACCAAGCATGATTAAGAACTAGGAAATATATCAATTGTATATGTTTCTCATGTATCAAGTGCAGCCAAATTCGATTTATTCCTCATATGCACAACAATACAAAATTCTACCCACGACAATTGGTCATCGTATTGCAAAATTGAACCAAGCGGTTAACTAAACACCACAACAAATGAACCAAACATTAACTGAGCACCACATTGCACAATATAACACACTCCTAATAGAAGATCAGACAGTTAAACAAACCAAGCATGCTTAACAACTTGGAAATATAGAAATTGTATTTGTTTCTCATGTATTTAGTACAACCAAATTCGATTTATTTCTCACATGGTATACAATAACAGAATGCACCCACAACAATTGAACATCACATTGTAGAATTGAACCAAATAGTTAACTAAACACCACAACAAATGAACCAAACGTTAACTGAGCACCACATTGCACAATGTATAACATATTATAAGATCAGACAGTTAACCAAACCAAGCATGCACAATTGAATATCACATTTACAGAATTGAACCAAGAAGTTAACTGAACACGACAACTAATTAACCAAATAGTTAATAAGTGAGCACCACATTGCATGACATATAGAATATATACACTAGAGCAACATCTTGCATGGTAAAAGTAGATAGCACAATTCACTAGAATTTGTTAAGGAAAGGCAGGAGCAGCACATGCAACGGGTAAACCGAGCATGCTTAACCGGCGTAGCTAGCAAACTGAACATGGGTCCTTATAGTGAGCTAATAAGACACGCTACTCCTCATCGTCGAAGATATCGATGATGATTGGCTCCTTGGACATGGAAGAGGGCGAGGTCTCCTCATTGTGGGTGCCTTTGTAGTAGTGGTGAGTTTCCTGAGCTGCTCCGGGCACTAACCTCCTGGCTCTTGAGTTGAGGTAAGCATGTCCACACTGAGAAAATACCTCACAATCTTCTTCGAAGGCACCAAGGGTGGCCTCGAGAAAACGCCACGAACTATCATTTAAAGGAGCCAACCGCGTCGCAGCGTTGGCGCGCGAGGTGTCGATGGTGGCCTCGACGGTGAGGTGCTCCTCCAAGATTTTGGGGTCGACACGAATGGCAGCTATCGCAACCTCAGCCGTGCGTGTGGCCGCGATTTGATTCTCCGCTGCCAAATGCTCCTTGGGCTCCTGGCTATACTTCATGCACCATGGCTTAGGGCAGCGCTTATTTGGTGGAGGGGCCGGTCATTTGTGTGGAAGGTGCCGCGTCGACGGTCGGGGCATGTGAGATGCAGAAGGAGGAGGAGGATGGGGGTCAGGTGTGGATTACCTGCCTGTATAGACGAGGCCGAGCAGCGTGAAGGAGGGTCACCGGCAAGGAGGAGGTGCTGCAAGCAAGGAGTGAAGGTTTCAACTTGTAACGGAAGGCAGAAACAGGGGAAATGTGGCTTTTGGTAAGGGGGAGGGGCAGGGAGGTAGGTACTTCCACGGAAGCCGAACATTTTGAATCGGTTCAGTGAAAAAACTGGCGCGCAAACTGTCATCAGACACGGTCCCTTATTCAGCACTATGTACGATATGTGAATGATACGTCTCCGATGTATCTATAATTTATGAAGTATTCATGCCATATTTATAACAATTCTATATGATTTTGGTATGATTTGATTAGAACTAATCCGGACTGATGCTGTTTTCAGCAGAACTACCGTGGTGTTGTTTTTGTGCAGAAATAAAAGTTCTCAGAATGGTTTGAAAATTTACGGAGAATATTTTTGGAAAATATAAAAAATACTGGAGCAAAAAGATACCAAAGGGGAGTCCTAGGGCCACCACAAGGGTGGGGGGCACCCCGCATAGGGCGCGCCCTCCGTCCTTGTCGTCGCCTCGTGGGTCCCCTTGACTTGTCCCCGACGCCAAACACTACTATAAATCCCAAAAACTCTAGAATGAAACCTAGATCGGGAGTTCTGCCGCCGTAAGCCTCTGTAGCCACGAAAAACCAATCTAGGCCCTCTCTGGCACCCTGCCGGAGGGGGCCAACATCACCGGAGGCAATGGGGGAGGAAGCCGGAGGGGTCACCATCGCCATGGAGGCCAAGGACCAGAGGGAGAACCTTTCCCCATCTAAGGCGGAGGCCATGGAGGAGGAAGCACAAAGGGAGAACCGCTCCCCTCTCTCTTGGTGGCACCGGAGTGCCATCGGGGGAATCATCGCTGCAGTGATCGTCTTCATAAACATCACCTTCATCATCACCATCCTCATCTCTTTTACGCGGTCCACACTTCCGCACCCCGCTGTAATCACCTACTTGAACATGGTTCTTTATGCCCCATATTATGATCCAATGATGTGTTGCTATCCTATGATGTTTTGAGTAGATTTCCTTTGTCTTTTGGGTTGATTGATGATCTAGATTGGTTTGAGTTGTAGGTGTTATTTTGGTGCTGTCCTATGGTGCCTTCCGTGCCGCGCACACGTGAAGGATTCCCGCTGTAGGGTGATGCAAAACATTCATGATTCACTTATAGTGGGTTGCTAGAGTGACAAAAGCTTAAGCCTGACCAAGGGGATTGTTGCGTATGAGATAAAGGGGACTTGCTGCTTTAATGCTATGGTTGGGTTTTACCTTAATGATCATTAGTAGTTGCAGATGCTTGCTAGAGTTCCAATCATAAGTGCATATGATCGAAGAAGAGAAAGTATGTTAGCTTATGCCTCTCCCTCATATAAAATTGCAATGACGACTACCGATCTTGTTAACAATTGCCTAGGACAATTCCGCACACCGACCCATCATTATTCCACACTCGCTATTTACAATATATAGTAATATATTCTATATTTATGTTAACAACACCTACTTTTATATTTTAGTTCTCCTATATCATGCAAAGTTATCCTCTTCATACCCACAACGTAGTTTTATTTATCATTTCTAGTTGGAAGCAAATGTTCGGTGTACGTAGAGTCGTATCAGTGGCAGATAGGACTTGGGAGAATATTGATCTTACCTTTAGCTCCTTGTGGGTTCGAGACTCCATACAACACTTCCACCTTTGGAAATTGCTACAATGATTCCTTGCACTTGGGGATTCCCAAGCTCTTTTCTGGCGCCGTTGCCGGGGAGCAATAGCGTGGGGATGGTATTCTCATGTATGCTTGTTTGCTTTCTTCACTAAGTAGATTTTGTTTTCCCTTTTTGTTTTCTCTAGTTGTGGGTGAAACTTAAAAAAATTAAAAAAGGAAAATACAAAAAAATTTACTTGCCTCTTATGCCTAATAACTTTTTTGAATAGAGAAGTGATTGGAAGGTTATGCATTGGAGAAGTGAGTGTCGACCTTGAACACTTGTGTTCATGCTCATGGAAACAGTGTAGAATTTTTCACGAAAGTTTCTCAAAAATAAGTATCCCCTTGTATATATTCATTGTATTATAAAAATAGCGTGTCATAGTTTGGCTTTAGGATGCTTAAATTGCTTGTTTGGTGTGTGCAGCAGAAAAATGGAAACTTTTTTTGTAGTCTTTTAATTTTAATTTTTGATTGGAGTATGATAAAATCTTGAAATTTTTACACATTACTGATCTGCAATTTTTTTAAATGTTCCTATTATTTTAGAATTTTTGAAGTAACAGAAGTATAAGAGAGTTCCAGATTGCTACAGACTGTCCTGTTCTTGATAGATTCTGTTTTCTATGTGTTGTTCACTTATTTTGATGAACCTATGGGTAGTATCAGGGGGTATGAACCATGGTGTAGTCAGAATAGAGTAGATATAATGCTGATATGAAATTGGAATGAGTTTACAACAGTACCTAAAGGTAGACATTTGCTTTATTATACTAACAGATCTCACAAAGTTTTTTTGTTAAGTTTTGTGTGGATGAAGTGGTCGAAGAACGAGGAGTTACCGATGTGAGAAGAGTAAGGAGAGGCAAGAGTTCATGCTTGGGGATGCCCAAGGCACCCCAAGAAAATATTTCAAGGACACTCAAGCATCTAAGCTTGGGGATGCCCCGGTTGGCATCCCATCTTTCTTCTTCAACAATTATCAGTATACCTCGGTTTTTGTTTTGTTCACATGATATGTGTCTCTTGAGTTTATTTCCCTTTATTTTACTTTATGAACCATGCTAGTTTGATATAGCCCTTCATTGCTTTATATAATGCTCTTTGTGTTTCACTTAAACCTTTTGAGTATGGCTTTATAGAATGCTTTGTGTGCCTCACTTATATATTTAGAGCTTCGATATTGATAAATATATATTGTTTGCAGAATGCTCTATGAACTTCACTTATATCTTTTAGATTATGGGTAAAATTATCATTGAAATTGGGTTTGGAAGAGTGTCAACTCTAGGTAGTGATCCCACTATTTTGGAGGGTGTTGAATCTTATAATATTTATGAAAGTGGATTTGGAGAGGTCATGGCTTTACTTAATGATGATTCCACTATTTCGGAAGAGGTTCCAATTGACTATGAGAACAAAGTTGCTATCTATGATGATTATTGTGATGACATGTATTCTATAAATAATAAGGATCACCATGAAACTTGTCATCTTGATTTTAATTTTCAATTGGATTATGCCTCACATGATAGTTATTTTGTTGAGTTTTCTCCCACTACTATTCATGAGAATAAATTTGCTTATGTGGAGAGTAGTAAAATTTCTATGCTTGTGGATCATGAAAAGAATGCTTTGTGTGATAGCTATATTGTTGAATTCATTCATGATGCTACTGAAAATTATTATGAGGGAGGAATATATGCTTGTAGGAGTTGCAATAATATCAAGTTTCCTCTCTATGTTTTGAAAGTATTGAAGTTATGTTTGTTTTGCCTTCCTATGCTAGTTGATTCTTGTTCCCATAAGTTGTTTGCTCACAAAATCCCTATGCATAGGAAGTGGGTTTGAATTAAATGTGCTTTTCATATGAATCATGATGCTCCCATTATGTTTCAATTCTTATCTTCTATGTGAGCATCATTGAAATCATCATGCCTAGCCAAAAAGGCATTAAAGAAAAGTGCTTGTTGGGAGACAACCCAACACCATTACCTACTGTTTTTGTGTGTTAACATGATTAAACTACTTTAGTAATCATGTTTTATAGCTTTTGTTTCAATAAAGTTCCATGTAAGACCTTTGGGGTGATCTATGGTGATAGTTGATTAACAGAATCATTTGTGCCCAAGAAAATAATTCTCATTTCTAACAGAAGCGTGATAAAATAATGATTCTTTTTTAGGTTTATTAATAAAAAAAATTCTCAGGTTGTCCTATTTTTTCAGAATTTTTGGAGTAATAGAAGTATGGTTGATGTTCAGATCTTTACAGATTGCTCTGTTCTTGACACATTCTTTTTTCGATGCATAGTTTGCTTGTTTTCTAGTTTCTATGGCTTATATTGATTAATATAAATTGTGGAAATGATATGGTACAGTAGGAATTGTGTGAGAATAATTATGAATCTTGTCTTTGACATTACCAAAGTGAATGATTTACTCTTTATCATACTAACCCATCTCATGAAGTTCTATTAAGTTTTGCGTGATTGAAGTTTTCAAGTTTTGGGTGCGATATCGATATGAGGAGAATAGGGAGTGGAAATACCCTAAGCTTGGGGATGCCCAAGGCACCCCAAGGTAATATTCAAGGAAGACACAAGCGCCTAAGCTTGGGGATGCCCCAGAAGGCATCCCCTCTTTCATCTTCAAAACCATCGGTATACCTTACTCAGAGCTATATTTTTATTCGTCACATGATATGTGTTTTGCTTGGAGCGTATTTTAATTTTAATTGCTGTTTGAATAAAATCATTGGATCTGAAATCTTGAATGAGAGAGAGATTCCTCCCATGGCTAGTTAATTACTTGACTACTCATTGTTCTTCACTCATATCTTTTTGGAGTAGTTTGTCATTTACTCACGTAATTCACTTATATCCTATGAGTAAAAGGTTGAATGAATTGAATATCATAAGTCTGAATTTATATATGTTTCATATGCTTATACCATGGGGAGTAATAATTTCACACATAATAAGTATAGGTGGTAAATTTATTGAATGTTAGCAAACATAGTATTGGTCACTTGAACAATTCATGAAATAATACTGAAGGAAGAGAGATTTCACATATAAATATACTATCTTGGACATATTTTGTAATTGTGAGCACTCATTAAAATATGATGTGCTAAAATGTTGTTGTTGGACAAGGAAGACAACATAATGTGTTATGTTTTCTTATATCTGAATAGAAGTTATATTGTCATGGATCCTCCAATATGTAGAGCTTGCCTTTCCCTCTCATACTAGCCAAATTCTTTGCACCAAGTAGAGACATTACTTGTTCTTCCAAACATTCCTTAAACCAGTTTTGCCATGAGAGTCCACCATACCTACCTATGGATTGAGTATGATCCTTCAAGTAAGTTTTCATCGGTGCAAGCAATAAAAATTGCTCTCTAAATATGTATGATCTATTAGTGTGAAGAAAATAAGCTTTATACGAACTTGTGCTATGGAAGAAATAAAAGCGACGGACTGCATAATAAAGGTCTTTATCACAAGCGGCAATATAAAGTGACGTTCTTTTGCATTAAGATTTTGTGCATTCAACCATAAAAGCGCATGACAACCTCTGCTTCCCTCTGCGAAGGGCCTATCTTTTACTTTTTTCTTCTACCCTTATACAAGAGTCATGGTGATCATCAGCTTTCCCTTTTTACACCTTTTCCTTTGGTAAGCACTATGTGTTGGAGAGATCCGGATATATATATATATATATCCACTCGGATGTAGGTTTTCATAAGGTATTATTGTTGACATTACCCTTGAGGTAAAAGGTTGGGAGGCGAAACTATAAGCCCCTATCTTTCTCTATGTCCGATTAAAACTTTGACCCATAAATATCACGTGAGTGTTAGCAATTGTGAAAGATTAAACGATAGTTGAGTATGTGGAATTTGCTAAATCAAAGCTCTTACATAGACCCTTCCTGAAAATAAGATGAATTGTAATTGTCTGATGACTGAGAACATAGTTTGTTAGTTTTCAAGAAATTTTATGGTCTATATCTTAATTTGTGAATAGCTTGTGTTACTTGATCATGAGAAGTTTTATGAGACGAGATACTATTTATGATAAAGAATAATGCTAGAAAAAGTGCTTGGAACTTTCATTGATCAAACTGGTGCACTTGATAGCACTCACACTTCATAAATTATTTCTTTTATCATTTACCTACTCGAGGACAAGCAGGAATTAAGCTTGGGGATGCTGATATGTCTCTGACGTATCTATAATTTATGAAGTATTCATGTCATGTTTATAACAATTCTATATGATTTTGGTATGATTTGATTAGAACTAACCTGGACTGACGTTGTTTTCAGCAGAACTACCATGGTGTTGTTTTTTGTGCAGAAATAAAAGTTCTCGGAATGGGCTGAAAATTTACGGAGAATGTTTTCGGAAACTATAAAAACACTGGAGCAAAAAGATACCAGAGGGGAGTCCTGGGGCCACCACAAGGGTGGGGGGTGCCCCCCTAGGGCGTGCCCCCCGTCCTTGTCGTCGCCTCATGGGTCCCCTTGACTTGTCCCCGACGCCAAACACTCCTATAAATCCCAAAAACTCCAAAATGAAACCTAGATCGGGAGTTCCGCCGTCGTAAGCCTCTGTAGCCACGAAAAACCAATCTAGGCCCTCTCTGGCACCCTGCCGGAGGGGGCTAACATCACCACCGGCCATGGAGGAGGAAGCCAGAGGGGTCACCATCGCCATGGAGGCCAAGGACCGGAGGGAGATCCTTTCCCCATTGAAGGGGGAGGCCATGGAGGAGGAAGCACAATGGGGAGAACCGCCCCCTCTCTCTTGGTGGCACCGGAGTGCCATCACGGGAATCATTGCCACAGTGATCGTCTTCATCAACATCACCTTCATCATCACCATCCTCATCTCTTTTACGCGGTCAACTCTCCCTCACCCCACTGTAATCACCTACTTGAACATGGTGCTTTATGCCACATATTATGATCCAATGATGTGTTGCCATGCTATGATGTTTTGAGTAGATTTCCTTTGTCTTTTGGGTTGATTGATGATCTAGATTGGTTTGAGTTGTATGTTTTTATTATGGTGCTGTCCTATGGTGCCTTTCGTGCCGCGCACACGTGAAGGATTCCCGCTGTAGGGTGTTGCAATACGTTCATGATTCGCTTATAGTGGGTTGCTAGATTGATAGAAGCTTAAACCCGAGTAAGGGGATTATTGCGTATGGGATAAAGGGGACTTGATGCTTTAATGCTATGGTTGGGATTTACCTTAGTGATCTTTAGTAGTTGCAGATGCTTGCTAGAGTTCCAACCATAAGTGCATATGATCCAAGAAGAGAAAGTATGTTAGCTTATACCTCTCCCTCATATAAAATTTTAATGACGACTACCGATCTTGTTAACAATTGCCTAGGACAATTCCGCACACCGACCCATCAATATTCCACACTCGCTAGTTACAATATATAGTAATATATTCTATCTTTATGTTAGCAGCACCTACTTTTATATTTCAGTTCTCCGATATCATGCAAAGTTATCCTCTTCATACCCACAACGTAGTTTTATTTCTCGTTTCTAGTTGGAAGAAAACGTTCGGTGTACGTAGAGTCGTATCAGTGGCACATAGGACTTGAGAGAATATTGATCTTACCTTTAGGTCCTTGTGGGTTCGACACTCCATACTTATCACTTCCACCTTTGGAAATTGCCACGATGATTCCTTTTACTTGGGGATTATTAGTGAACATCACAAACAATTCATATAGTTTAGCCCGTGTGTGATGAGTTTGAACGTGAAATTTTTTGGTTCGGATTTCCCTGGTTACAGTGGTCATCCACGTCATTGTATAATTTGGGTACACAAATAAGACTACAGCACACCCACAGTTCTTAGTCGAGCAATTTCAGCAATTAAACAGAGCTAGATGACCTAAAAATTACTCTAACAAATTAAAGACTGGTGATATTAATTAAACAAAGCAAAGAATACTACTATGGCTGGTGCTCGTCGATCTCCACCGTCTCCTCCATGTCCAGCTCGCGCCCGACGATCTCCTAGCGAAGGGGCTCCATGGCATCCATCGCACCATACTCGGCAAGCATCTCACCATACGCATCCGCCATATCTTCGGAATAGGCCGCCACGAGATGGGCGTGGGCGGCCGCAATCTGGGCTTGGGCGGGCTCCATCATGGCAAGGTATGCCGTGGAGGAACAGGCGGCTGCTCGAACGCTCTTGGCGATTGCCAACTCTTCGGTTGTGGGCTGCCGACCATTGTTAGAGAAGCTTCTTTCAATTTGTATGGTGACCACCATGAGCTCGGCATGGGTGGCCTCGACATGGTCATGGGCGGCCTCCATCAGGGCTAAGGCCGCCGCTGCAGAATAGACAGCTGATGTCCGCTAGAACTACGTCGATATTTCCCCAAAGAGGAGGGGATGATGCAGCACATCAATGGTAGGTATTTCCCTCAGTGATGAGAACAAGGTTATCAAACCAGTAGGAGAACCAAGTAGCACTACATAAACAACACCTGCACACAAATAACAAATACTCGCAACCCGACATGTTAAAGGGGTTGTCAATCCCTTTCGGGTAACGGCGCCAAAAATTGGCAAACGGACATGATAAAAATATGATAGATGGGATAAATAGATCTCGAATGAAATAAATTGCAGCAAGGTATTTTTATATTTTTGGTTTAATATATTTGAAAATAAAAGCAAAGAAAAATAGATCGCAAAGGCAAATATATTAAGTAAGAGACCCGGGGGCCGTAGGTTTCACTAGTGGCTTCTCTCGAGAAAAATAGCAAACGATGGGTGAACAGGTTACTGTTGGGCAATTGATAGAACTTCAAATAATCATGACGATATCCAGGCAATGAGCATAATATAGGCATCATGTCCAAGATTAGTAGCCCGACTCCTGCCTGCATCTACTACTATTGTAACATCCCAAATTTTCAATTTGCAATGTTATACATAGGTCATTCAGGCATATCATACTTTATTGCATTTCCGTGTTGTGATCCTCGAAATCCTAAACAACTCAAGGACCCTCGGAGAGAGTTGGGGATTTTCCCTCGTTCTCATATTTGAGTTTTATCAAATATTGAAACTAGGATCACTTTGGTTTTAATTATTTTTCTCCCTAAAAATATTTCATATTAAAATTATATGAGAGGAGATAATATGACTTCTCCAAAATAAATGAAATGTTCAAGGAAAAAAATTAAAATCAATTCGTATTTTTATTTGGGGTTTTATCTCTATTTTATTTAAATTAGGAAAAATATGCATTTTTAAAAATTGCTTTAGAGGCCAAAATAAATGTTCACCTTGTCCGGCGTACTTTTATAATACGGGGAAAATTTATTTCAGGATTTTTGGAGTCCATTTAGTATTTATTTTCTTCCTTTTTCTGCACGTCAAAATATTTTAAAAAAAGTGTGAACCGACTTACCGGGCCGTGTACGGCTAGGACACTTTGCCCGGGGCTTTATAAGCTGCGCCCCCGAGGCCCAAGGCCCAAGTCGCCCCAGCCCTGAAACCCTAGCGCCGCGCACCGCCGCCCGCCTCCCGCCGTGCCGCCACCGACCCCGCTTGCCACCGCCTAGCTCGCCGCCGCGCTGCCTTGCCGCCCCGCGCCCGACCCGCCGGAGCCGCGCTGCCGTCCCGCCGCCGCCACCTAGCTCGCCGCCTTGCCGCCCCGCGCCCGACCCGCCGGAGCTGCTGCCCCGCCGTCCGCCGTCGGAGGTAGCTGCCACCGCCGCCGGTTTCGCGAGAAAACCGTTCGATTTTCTTTCGAAAACCAAGATCTCGTTTTTTTCAATTAGATCGTTTTTTCCGTCGGTTTATTTATTTTGCGGACGTTCGTCTGTATGTTCGTTTTAACGAACGCCATTCATCCGTTAGTCACAGACAGCGAGCGTTCGTTCGTTAGCCTGTTCGTCAGTTTTCTTTTTCTAGGGTTTTCCGTGATTATTTTCGATCGTGATTTCTGCCCTGATCATAGTTTTAGTTTATCTTTTCGCTCGTTTATCGGAATCAGGCGATTCAAGCGCCTGGATCTTCGTCTCGAAGCCCTCTTTCTGTTTAACCAACTTGAACAAGATTTTGGTACTGTAAAATTTGACTTTAGTCCAGATTAGTAATCGGATCTTGTTTCTTTCGCACTTTGAGTTTCATTGCTCCGTTTGATTTGATTCTTTTTGCAAACCGGAGTTCTTCAGTTGAACTTTCTGGTTAGATCTTCTTATTTGAGATTTACCCATGCATCATTGCTTGATTGCTTTTGTATGCTATTGTTTTTTTGCGATAGAACACCCGGAGTGTGAAGCATGCTACTACGAGTCTTTAGGATTTGCAGATCGTCAGCAAGGCAAGTAACACTTTGATCATACCCCTTTATCACCCAGTTTTATGCATTAGTTTCAACCTTCACACATTGCATGAGTAGGATCTCTTAACATGTGGGTCTGGGAAGTAGATAATGAGGTAGAACCTATTACCTGTTTTATTATCAAACCCTTGGGAGTTACTTATACGTTATGCTTATATTGCCATGCTATGCTCGTAGACGTGGATTGGGTTTGAGTGTATCCATAACAGATGTGAGTTGTTAATTAATGGTTCAACTTAAGGTGGCAACTTTAATACACAGCTGGGTGGATTTCTTGTGGGCACCTGGAGAATCCAGTGTAGTCCTAGGATATCCTGGAGTACCCATGTGATCATCCTATGGTCCACCACCCAGGCTCAAAGGGATCATAAGACTATTCATGCTAGAAACTTCCGTGTGCAGCCACAAGCCATTACGGGCGCTGGCATAGTTGAGTAAGTTGCGTGAGTTCTTGAAGAGGTGGACTAGCAGATGTAGGGGATTGTAGGTGTACTGGTCCTCCCGGAGTAGAGAGCAAATGCTTCTGAAAGATTGTGTCTCGGTCATCCATTTTTCAAACACCATGTAGTGTGACAAATCCAACGGAGGAGATCGAGTCTTATGGGGAAAAGTGCACAAACCTCTGTAGAGTGTATAAACTAATCATGGTTAGCCGTGTCCCTGGTAATGGACATCTTGAGTATCTGGTCTTTGGATTATCATATGGATCTCATCACTCTAAATTAATTTGTTGGGTTGATAATTACTTTTAATTGGGATTGAGTTGGAGGAACCTTCTCAATATTGTTCAACTACCATGATAGTTAAATAAAATATATTCCTTTGTTGTAGGAAAAAATTGGCTTTTCACAAAACATATTAACCATACAGCCTCCACTAGCCATATATGCATGTAGTGATAGCATTTATCTGTTCATTACTCTGTTGTGTTACATTGCCAGTATATTCCATGTGTTGACCCATTTTTGGGCTGCAACGTATCATGTTGCAAACTTTTCAGACGAGGAGTATGGTGCGATAGGTCGTTTGTCATGCACTCAGCTATGTCGTTGGAGTTGATGGACTCACTTTATCTTCGAAGCCTTCCGTTGTTATCGTATTAGATGTCCTTAAGCCATATTTATTGTAATAAGTTCTCTCTTGAGACATTCGATGTAATAAGGATGTGATTGCCACTCTGTTATAAATCCTTCAAGTACTGTGTGTGTCAGCATTACCGATCCAGGGATGACACTAAAGCACAGAGACTTGACCATTTGAGGTCAGGACACTACAACTATCACTCCACACATAGACCGCTATCCAACATGCATCTAGTGTATTAAGTTCATGGAGAAACAGAGTAATGCAATAAGAATGATGACATGATGTAGACAACATCTATTTATGTAGAAATAGACCCCATCTTGTTATCCTTAATGGCAGCGATACATACGTGTTGGTTCCCCTTCTGTCACTGGGATCAAGCACCGTAAGATTGAACCCATCACAAAGCACCCCTTCCATTGCAAGATAAATAGATCAAGTTGGACAAACAAAACCCAAATATCGGAGAAGAAATACGAGGCTATAAGCAATCATGCGTGTAAGAGATCAAAGAAGACTCAAATAACTTTCATGGATAAAAAGAGATAGATCTGATCATAAACTAAAAGTTCATCAGATCCCAACAAACACACCGCAAAATAATTACATCATATGGATCTCCAAGGGACCATTGTTTTGGGAATCAAAAGAGAGAGAGAGGAATCCATCTAGCTAGTAACTACGAACCTGAAGGTCTACAAAGAACTACTCACGCATCATCGGAGAGGCACCAATGGACGTGATGAACTCGTCCGAGATGGTGTCTAGATTCGATTTGGTGTTTCTAGAACTTGCGGCGGCTGGAATTGATTTTCGTCGACTCCCCTAGGGTTTCTGGAATATTGGGGTATTTATAGAGTAAAGAGGCGGTCTGGGGGGCACCCGAGGTGGGCACAACTCACCAGGGCGTGCCCCCAGGCGCTTCTCCGACCCATTGGATGTCTTGTGGTCCAAAAAAATCCACAAAAGGTTTTGCTGCGTTTGGACTCCATTTGTTATTGATTACCTGCAATGTAAGAAACATGCAAAAAACTACAACTGGCACTTGGCACTGTGTCAATAGGTTAGTACCAAAAAATGGTATAAAATGATTATAAAATGATTATAAAAAATCTAAGAATGATAATATAACAACATGGAACAATAAAAAATTATAGATACGTTGGAGACGTATCAGAATCCCAAAGCTTAATTCCTGCTCGTCCTTGAGTAGGTAAATGATAAAAACAGAATTTTTGATGTGGAATGCTACCTAACATGTCATTTCGTATTCTTTTCTTTATAACATGGACATTTGGACTTTTATATGATTCAAAGCAATATCCTAGTTTTGACATGAGACTTAAATACTCAAGCATATCAACAAGCAACCATGTCTTCCAAAATATCAATGCTAAAATAAGTTATCCCTAGCCCATCATGCTCAATCATTGATCCATTCATGAAACATACTCGCATATTAGCTACACCCAATGCTCAAGTACGATCATAGTGCCCCCTAGTTGGTGCTTTATAAGAGAAGATGGAGACTCAAAAAAATTGCATAAAGTAAAAGAAAGGCCCTTCATTGAGGGAAGTAGGGATTTGTAGAGGTGCCAGAGCTCAAAGTGAAGATTGAGAGATAAAAACATTTTGAGAGGCATACTTTTCCTACGAACAAAAATGACTTAGAGCTCCCCACACTTTCCATGCTAGATATATCATAGGCAGTTCCACCATACTTTCACTTTCCATGGCTAACTGTATCTACGGGTGCCTTCCATACTAACACTTTCCAATGAATTTATTATTTGACAACATAAAGTAAATTCATTTTTCATTTTGGGACTGGGCATCCCTAATACCTTTTCCTTACTCTTGTGCAATGACAAGTGAATAAACACTCATCATGAGAATAACACATCTAGCATGGAAAACCCCTCATTGCCTCGCGGGCGGTACGAGCACACAAAAGAGACATTTATTTTGAAAATTAGAGATGGCACATACAAATTTTCTTAGAACGGCAAAAGAATACCACATATAGGTAGGTATAGTGGACTCATATGGCAAAACTGGTTTAAAGGATTTTGGATGCACGAGTAGTGATCATACTTAGTGCAAAATGAAGGCTAGCAAAAGATTGAGAAGCAACCAACCAAGAAACGAATAATCTCATAAGTGAGCATTAAGCATAATTAACACCGAATAATGCACCATAGGTAGGATGTAATTTCATTGCATAACTATTGACTTTCGTGCTTGCATAGGGAATCACAAACCTTAACACCAATATTCATACTAAAGCATAATTACTCATCAACATGACTCACATATCACATCATCATATCTCAAAACTATTACAAGGAATCGTGTTTATTTTGTCCAATGATCTTCATGAATGTTTTTATTATATCCTTCTTGGATATCTATCACTTTGGAACTAATTTTCATGTGTTGCTTTTGATAAGCTCAAACATAAGTGAAGGTCACGAGCATAAAATTTCTTTCTCTCAAATTAATTTAAGTGAAGCGAGAGTACATTTCTTCAAAATACTAAAGAACATCGTGTTAAAAAAGATATGAGTGAAGCACTAGAGCAATTCCATAGCCCATAAAGATTTAAGTGAAGCATAGAGAGCAATTCTAACAAGTCATGGCATAATTTTGGCTCTCTCAAATAGGTGTGTCCAGCAAGGATTCAAGACTTAAAACACAAAGCAGAACAATCAAAGACTCATAACATACAAGACGCTCCAAGCAAAACTCATAGTATGTGATGAATACAAATATAGCTTCTAGTACAATACCGATGGTCGTTGAAGAAAGAGGGGATGCCACTCGGGGCATCCTAACGCTTAGTTGCTTGCTTCTCTTTGGATAATAGCTTGGATGCCATGGTCATCCCCGAGCTTAGGCTCTTCTTACTCCTTATTCCTTCATCCATCGTAACATCACCCAAAACTTGAAAACTTCATTCACACAAAACTCAACAAAACCTTCGTGAGATCCGTTAGTATAAGAAAACAAATCAATACTATAAGTCATGTTTCAAAGCAATTCATATTTTATTCATGCATTATATCTACTGTATTCCAACTTTTATATGGCAAAAACTCTTCAAAGAAAACCATAGAATCATCGAAACAAGCACACAACGCAAAGAAAACAGAATCTGTCAAAAACAGAACAGTCTGTAGCAATCTGGGTATTTCGAATACTTCTATAACTCCAAAAATTCTGAAAAATTAGGACGGCCTGAGAAATTTGTATAGTAATCTTCTTCAATAATAATTGGTATTTTACCATGCTCTGGTTAAAAATTAAAATTAATTCCGTGAGCATAAAAGTTTTCGTTTTTCACCAAGATCAAGTCAACTATCACCCAAGAAGACCCTAAAGGCTTTACTTGGCGCAAACACTAAATAAAACACAAAAAATACAATCATAACAATAGCATAATTGTGCTAACACTTAAGAACAAGAAGCAAAAGGCAAAAATAACTTTTATTCATTGGGTTGCCTCCCAACAAGCACTATTTTTTCACGCCCCTAGCTAGGCATAAAGCAAGGACCTATGTTTTGTCATCCTTGTTTTCCAACTCTTCCATCAAGCACTTAGAATTATTCAAAGATTTAGCATAAAAATTTTCAATTATAATACTCCTAGAAACAAATTTAAAGAATTCATTCTTGCCCAAGGGATCACTTATAACTTCAACAAAATCCGGGTGAATACTAATCATCTTAAGATCCTCTTTACCATTATTACTAGAAGTTGCACCCTTGTTCTTAGTAACTTGAGTAATCTTGCCAATATTTACAGGAGTTTTCTCAATAGTTTTAGCGGAAGCAATGGCCGTGCTTAGATTCCTGAAGATCCCTTCCAGTTTATCAATCTGAGAAGGGCTTTCATCAATTCTTTCATGGATTACGGTACCCTTTTCTTTTAACAACTTAAAAACTTCTCCCGCTTTTGACCCAATTTTAGTAGAAAAATTATGCATATTTTTATCCAAGTTTTCAAAATGTTCTTCAGTAAGCATTTTCTTTTCAATAGCATCCAATCTTTCCATGACATGCTCAAGAGTCAAAGTTGTTTCATTAATCATAAGAGGTGGTGAGCCTACTAAATTTCCCATAGCACTAAAAGCATCAAGAGAGGGACACATCAAGAAATTTCCACCGCTAATAGTATCAAGGACGAATCTATACCAAGTGGTGATGCCCACATAAAAATAGCGAAGAAGAACAACGGTAGATTGCTTACGGATAGATCTATTTTGAGCATTGCAAATCCTATGCCAAGAATCTTTTAGATTTCTCCTCCCCTTTGTTTAAACTTGAGAACCTCGTTCTCGGGAATGCATGCAATAGAGGAAGAACTATCCATAACGACAAAAGCATCAAACAAGATTGCACACAAAAACAGATCCGGCAACAAAATGGCGAACAAAAAAGAGGGCGAATAAAACGACAATTTTTTGTGAAGTGGGGGAGAGGAGAACGAGAGGCAAATGGAAAATAATGTAAATTGCAAGGAGATGAGATTTGTGATTAGGAACCTGGTAGATGTTGATGATGTCTCCACGGCAACGGCGCCAAAAATTCCTTTTGATGTCTGCTAGAACTACGTCGGAATTTCCCCAAAGAGGAAGGGATGATGCAGCACAACAACGATAGGTATTTCACTCAGTGATGAGACCAAGGTTATCCAACCAGTAGGAGAACCAAGCAACACTACGTAAACAACACCTGCACACAAATAACAAATACTCGCAACCCGACATGTTAAGGGGGTTGTCAATCCCTTTCGGGTAACGGCGACAAAAATGGGCAAACGAACGTGATAAAAACATGACAGATGGGATAAATAGATCTGAAAATGAAAGCAAAGGAAAATAGACACAAAGGAAAATATATTAAGGAAGAGATTCGGGGGCTGTAGGTTTCACTAGTGGCTTCTCTCGAGAAAAATAGCAAACGGTGGGCGAACAAATTACTATTTGGCAATTGATAGAACTTCAAATAATCATGATGATATCCAGGCAATGATGATTATATAGGCATCACGTCCAAGATTAGTAGACTGACTCCTGCCTACATCTACTACTAATACTCCACACATCGACCGCTATCCAGCATGCATCTAGTGTATTAAGTTCATGGAGAAATGGAGTAATGCAATAAGAACGATGACATGATTTAGACAAAATCTATTTGTGTAGAAATAGACCCCATCTTGTTATCCCTAATGGCAACGATACATACGTGTCAGTTCCCCTTCTGTCACTGGGATCAAGCACCGTAAGATCGAACCCATCACAAAGCACCTCTTCCCATTGCAAGATAAATAGATCAAGTTGGCCAAAAAAACCCAAATATCTGAGAAGAAATATGAGGCTATAGGCAATTATGCATATAAGATATCAAAGAAGATTCAAATAACTTTCATGGATAAAAAGAGATAGATCTGATCATAAACTGAAAGTTCATCGGATCCCAACAAACACACCGCAAAATAATTACATCATATGGATCTCCAAGAGACCATTGTATTGAGAATCAAAAAGAGAGAGAGAGGAAGCCATGTAGCTACTAACTACGGACCTGGAGGTATACAAAGAACTACTCACGCATCATCGGAGAGGCAACAATGGACATGATGAACCCCTCTGAGATGGTTTCTAGATTGGACCTGGTGTTTTTTGAACTTGCAGCAGTTGGAATTGGTTTTCGTCGAATCCCCTAGGGTTTCTGGAATATTGGGGTATTTATAGAGTAAAGAGGCAGTCCGGGGGCACCCTAGGTGGGCACAACCCACCAGGGCGCGCCTGGGTCTCCAAGCGCGCCCTGGTGGGTTGTGCTCCCTTAGGAGAACCCCCAGGCGCTTCTTCGACCCATTGGATGTCTTCTGCTCCCAAAAAAATCCACAAAAAATCCACTGTGTTTGGACTCCATTTGATAGTGATTACATGCAATGTAAAAAAACATGCAAAAAAGCAGAAACTAGCACTTGGCACTATGTCAATAGGTTAGTACCAAAAAATGATAAAAATGACTATAAAATGATTATAAAACATTCAAGAATGATAATATAAGAACAGTTGATGCGCCGCTGACGCCAGTTGCTATCCCCGAGGCAGATGTTTCTACCGCCACCTGAGAAGCAACAACGACCGTTTGGGCTGCCTTGGCCGCCCGGTCGTAGATTGCGGCCACGCTCACAAAGCTTGTTAGCACGCGCCTGGCGACTGCGGCCGCGCTCTTGCCAGAGTGGGCCGCCAAATTTGCCCTCACGAAGCAGGTCCACATCCCCATCTTTCACCGGGGATGATTGAACAGTGAAATTATATTTGGGGAGCGAGCTAGTGTGCTTGACATGCCGACTGTGGATTGTAGTCGACACACTTTCTTGCATAAGCCGTATGCGTACTATACCCCGACGGTGCTCCTGTTGGAGATATGCCCTAGAGGAAATCATGTATGATGATATTTCCTATGTGTTTATGAATAAAGATAGTCCTTGGACATTATAAATGATGTGTATCAGCAAGTACATGACTTGTTTGTGGGACCATGCATTGTATGATGACTGTCCTAAAAGGTCCCTAGTCGAAAGGGCTATGTGGACGCGCGGCCAACTAGACTAGCATATAACACGGTCGATGGCTTGGACTCACTAACCATGGGGAATTGGATGCTAACCGGATAATATGGACATGGAAGGATCTGGTCGTATTCGATGTAGTCGGATCTGAGTCGAGATAAGGTCCGAGTCGGACTCACCCAACTATGAGACACAGTGATATGTCATCTGTGAGTCTCTAGTACAACATACGTTCTATGTCCTAAGACCTGAGCTGGCGCATGTACTCGGGATGGTGACAGAGTTGCTTTGGGCCAACCAAACGCAACTCCGTGACTGGTTAGTTACAAAGGTAAGTTTCGGGCTTGTCCATACCCATGTTGCGAGACATGGTCGAGCAAGATGGGATTTGCCCCTCCGATCAGGAGAGATATACTCTGGGCCCCTCGTGTGATCCGACCAGGATAAGCATGGCCATGCGACAAGGATTATGAGATAATCTGGTTTGTGGTCGGCATCACTGGAACGAGAAAGAGGTCGGGCTAGCAAAAGGATGACAAACTCGCCTTGAGCCTAACAACATATATTTTGTGGCAAAAGGAATGGAAGTATGATGTACAGGTTCACCTAACCAGCTTCATAGTCTGCTTGGTGATCGGCATGCCTTGCTAGGGGCCGCTACCAACCATGCAGTTCGGTGGTGATCCGAATTGCGACCAAGCCGGCTTGAACCTAAGGGGTCGCACGCTTAAGGGAAGGAACCTATGAGGTCGGATCCGAGGACACTGGTCGGATGTGATCCGATCTGTATTCAGATTGTGGCCGAGTAGACTTATGGGCTTTAGGGTCCGTGCGAGGCCCAAGTGTTGAGCCCATGACGGACGCCTATATAAAGTGGATGTGCTGCACACTCAGTCGATTTGATCACTTCGGCGCCGTCACTAGGGTTTGCATGTGTTGCGAATAGACACCTCCACTCGCTGCCGGTTGTGTGATCAGACCTAGCAGTCCACCGCACGATGTTCCTCCTGCACGCGCGGATACCGTTAGAGGCAGTGCACCTGCGCCGCTCCAGCGAACTTGTACGTGGGATCCGGCGACCGGCTGTTCGAGGGAGATCGGACAAGGAGGAGACGATCCACACAGACACGCTGCACCAACTCTTCTTCCACTGCACGACACTGCGCGTCTAGTGGTAACAAACTGTGATCCATCTCCCGTAGCATGTTCTTGGTTGTTATGCATGTATGAAAATTTTAATTGCAGTCGACACACCCTACCGTAGAACCCCACAGCTCCAAGATATTTTGTGTTGCATCTCACACGGTTAGTGATAATGAACTTTGTGCGATCTACTTGATTTTTCGTCTTGATTTAAATTACATAATGGGGTCATAGTTGCATAGCATGGTGTTTGAATTGCTAGAACTTTTGTCTGCAGTGAACATGCAACTATAGGTGTGTCGTAAAAAAATTGGAATTATTGAGGGTTTGTTTGGACATTTTTATATATTACTTGGTTTTCTAGGCATTTCAGGTGCACAATTCAAATTTAAACTGCATGCACATGCTCCGATGCACCAAAATGGGTTGTAAAATGATATATGTGTGAATGGGTTGATGCTTATGTCCCATGCATGAAATGGGGATGAATTTCAAACAACACGACACCGTGGCTCTCCGGCAAACGTTGAGGCACCGTGGACCGCCGTGTGCGTAGCGCCTTGTATTTCGTACACGATCACGTAAATTGGTAGAATGCGATTCTATGCGTAACTCTGTTGTGCAGGTTTGATGTGAATAGCATGGATCATGTGTATGTGATGCATGTGTGTAAATTATACATGGCCTGCGTGTCATGTTTGTTAGCCAGCAGGAGCCAAAGTGCTGTCATTATATTATATAACGACCTGTGTGTTGACTTGTGACTCTTTGTAAAATTCATTACTAGTTGTAGTAGTTGGATTATAGAGATCAGGTTGGTAGATTGGCGTCCCGGCGTGACAAACAAGATGGAGTTCCTAGATGGTCATCGGAGTCAGAGCCTACCTGGAAGAACTGCCATGAAGGAGCCATGCTATTTCACAATATATGTTTATTTGTGATTGTTATGCTTCTTACTTTCTATGCATGTTTGAATGGTAGAAAGATCCCTCGTGAATATCAAGTAAATTTCCATTCCCGATGTTGCACCTTCGCACGTCAAGTACGTCTAGTAGTGGGCTCATAAAATTGGGGTACTGCTAGGTGTCCTTGAACTGAAGGGTTCGTGTTGGACACGGACATGCACTGCATCAGGTTAACTTGACAAGGCTATCAAAATGGTTTTGGGCCTTGTGGCAAAGAAGGTTGGGGGCCAGGGTATGAGATACTTCCCCGACCGACAGGAGTCGTATAGAGATACGATTAGCAAGGAGTTTCTTACCGGATAGGCATGTTGTCTAGCAGTGATGCTAAAGCTCACTAGTCGCATGTGCTAGTCGGATCCTGAATCACCTAGAGTTTGCAGAGGGATGCCAACTTTAGTGGGAGTATTTATATTTAAGGCTTAAATTACTCTACATAAACACATTGCTTAGTGATTGCATATTTTCTGTTGTAGATCAATGGCACCACCTGCTCAACCCAACTTTGCATTGAAATCAATTCTGGGAAAGGGTAAACTAAATGGAACAAACTTTACCACCTAGTATAGAAATCTGAGAATTGTTCTCAAGCATGATAAAAAGGAACAAGTTCTAGAGGATCCACTTCCAGAGGAACCTGCTGATAATGCTAGTTCCACAGCTAAGAATGCCTACCAGAAACTCGTTGATGAATCAACGGAGATCAACTGTGTGATGCTGGCTTGTATGGAGCCCGATTTGCAATAACATTTCGAAAATGTTGAGGCTTACGATATGATTGAGAGTCTCAAGAGCATGTTTCAGACACAGGCTAGGACCGAAAGGTTCAACATTTGGCGATCCTTGATGGATTGCAAGCTAAAGGAAGGTGATCCACTGAGCCCACATGTGATCAAGATGATCGAATATGTGCAGGCTTTGGATCGTTTGGGCTTCCCGCTCTTGGATGAGCTGGCTACTGATGCAGTTCTAGGTTCTCTTCCGCCTAGCTATGGGATGTTCATCTCGAACTATCATATGCATGGCATGGATAAGAAGCTCACTGAATTGCATGGGATGCTCAAAGTGGTAGAACAAGATATTACGAAAGGCACACATCAAGTGTTGATGGTGCAGAAATCGGCTAAGCTCAAGAAGAGTTGGTCCAAGAAAAAGGCTAAGGCAAAGGGCACGGAGACAGTAACCTCCGCTGCTATGCTGAAGTCTGGACCGGACTCGAAGACCATTTGCTATCATTGCAAGGAGACGTGTCACTGGAAGAGGAACTATAGCAAGTGGCTTGCAGAGCATGGCAAGAAGGCTGGAAATGCTTCTTCGGGCAAAGGTACACTTGTTGCATATGTTATAGACATTTACCTTGATAACATACCTAGTAGCTCTTGGGTATTTGATACCGGATCGGTTGTTCATATTTGCAACTCGATGCAGGGGCTGGTAAGAACTAGGCGTGTGGCACAAGGGGAGATTGACATCAGGGTCGGCAATTAAGCAAGAGTTGCTGCGTTGGAGGTCGGCACGATGCACCTCCAGCTTCCTTCTGGATTTATTTTGGAATTTAATAATTGTTATTACATTCCTGCACTTAGTCGGAACATTATTTCTGCCTCATGTTTGATGAGTCAGGGTTATGAATTCAATTTAAAGGACAATGGTTGTTTGTTTTATTTGAATGGTATGTTCCACGGCTATGCACCCATTGTTGATAGGCTATTTATATTGAATCTAGAACATGAACCAGTCTATAACGTGAATGTCAAGAGGCATAAGCCTAATGAGATAAATCTGACATACTTCTGGCATTGCTGGCTTGGACATATTAGTCTGAAACACATGAAGAAGTTGCATGATGATGGGCTCCTAACTTCGTCCAACTTCAGGTTGTTCGAGTGTCAGGGGTTGGGTGCGACATATGCCAAAGGATGCCTTATCATGGTGGGAGCGAGTAGAACGTCGCCGGTGCTCAAAAGCGGAATTAGGCGTAGACACGAACGCCGGTGTACTTTACCCAGGTTCGGGGCTCTCCTAGGAGATAACACCCCTAGTCCTGCTCTACGGGGTCTCCGCATGATCACTAAGGCAAAGTGAGTACAAGGGTGCTCCTCGATCTGTATCTGGAGGTAGGAGAAGGCAAGGCTAGCTTTCTCCTTCCTATATCTCTGGCCTAGTTCTAATGGGTCCGAACCCTTTGCATGGGTGCCCTGGGAGTTTATATAGGCCTACCCCCCAGGGGTACAAGGGTAATATGACTGGGCGCAGGCCCAGCCGTCAGTCTCTTCGGTCGCCGACTTCTCCACCGACTGTTGGGGCCCGCCGATCTGGTACGGAGCCGACAGGCCGTACCCGCCGATTGGGGGTCTTGCTGGCTGCTGATCACTATAGCCGCTCTTCTAATGACGCAGGCTTGGTCGAAGGATCATGGCTATAGCACCGCCGTCATGGCGGGCGATTACTGTAGCCACTCCCCGTCTTGTCTGGTTAATGGCACGTGGGGCCCGTGGGAGGAGCAGGCTGACTCCTAGGGGCTGACTCCCATCGGGTCCAATTGGTAGGGCTCTTAGCCATCTTCTGGACTCTCGCTGGCTGGTGGGGCCCATCGTCCTTGGTCCATACAGACAGGCCGTCGTGGGGGCAGGACTCCGCCTGCCCATGGTGATGTCAGGGCTGGCATGGCAACAGTGCCGCGCCGGGCGGGGCTCCTTGTTGGTACAACGCACTGTGGCCGCGCCAGCCCTTAGGAAGGGGAGGGGATGGGCTGCACTGTAGCCATCCCCCGCCCCGTCCCCCTTGATGTGGGTACGGGCTTTGAAGGGACCGCGGGCCGAATCCTCGGAGCCGGCTTCTCTGGAAGCCACCTGGCAGGAGTCGGCTCGTCTCGACCTGGCCTTTTGGACTCGGCCATCTATGGGCAGCCGGCTATTTCTCCAGCTGGCTTCCAGAAGGCGGCTCTTTACCTTGGCATCCTGGGGGCGCGGTCAGCCCCGATGTCTTGAAAGGTTATGGGCGTCGGTTTAGCCTACCCGTGGCCCATTACTCCGACAGTAGTCCCCAAAGTTGGTGAGGCGCCGCGGGCGACTGGTCGAGGAGCCTCAGCAGTTTCCTTTCTCCGAGTGCTTGAAGCGAAGCTTCATTCGGCTTGTGGCGGGACGACTGGCAGGAGTCGGACTCACCCAATCTGACTTGTCCAAATTTTTTTTGAACGCCTCATCGGGATCCTAGTGGCATGCTAGATAAGCTTCCGGGCCGCCACCCGTTTGGGGCCTGTCATGTGGCGACGTGCGGCCGGGCCAGTCTGCCCACCCACGCGCACGACGGGACATGCCTATAGGCGGGGCCAACCACTACCACGCCACGGCACGCGAGCGGATCCGCTGCGGCCGGGGCGGACGGTTGAGATTCCCGCGGAGTTACTGCGCGCAGTAACTTTGCGCGATAAACGTGGGAGGCATGGGGTAGTGAGCGCAGTAAATCCCACACCCGCCCCCTCGGCTGAGCAGCCCACTGGTCTAAAAGTAGGGGGAGGAGGGGGAGCGGCGGAGCACGCGTGCCCTTCCTCCTCACTGTTTCCTCCTCTTCTTGCTCTCGCCGCCGCGCCCCAAGCCACGCCGAGCGCCACGGTGACCCGTTCCCGATGAGCTCTTCTTCCGCCGCCATGCCCCCCCCCCCCGCGGTGCACTCCGGCACCTGGGATGGTTCGGAGGTCCACGATGATCACATAGGTTTCCTCCGCATGACACGGCGGCTGCCCGGCAAGGACTTCGTGAGGGTCCGCCTCGCGCCGAAGAAGGAAATCTCGCCGGCGCCGGAGGAGGGCGAGCGGGTCGTCTTCCGCTCGCACTGCCTACGCGGCCTTGGCCTTCCGGCGAGTGGCTTCTTCCGTGCCTTTCTCGAATTCTATGGTCTCCAGCCGCACCACCTCACCCCCAACACGATGGTGCTGTTGTCTGCCTTCGTTGCCTTGTGCGAAGGCTTCCTCGGCGTTCTCCCCACCATCGAGATCTGGGGGGAGTTCTTCTACTCCAAGCTCGGCACCCAAGCTGCAGGCATGCCGGCTCAGTGCGGCGCATTCATCGTCGTGCGGAGGTCGGGGGCCGACAACCCATTTCCCCCCGTCCGGCGGATAAAGTCGGTGAAGATGTGGGAGCGGCCATACTTCTACGTGAAGAGTGTCTTCGCAGAAGGCGACTAGGTCAATCTGCCGGCCTACGTGGCTGGCCCACCGGCTGGGAGGCAGCCCAACTGGTCGTATCGGGCCAGGACGCTGACGCCCGCAGGAGCCGGCGCCATCGCGCGACTCCGAGTGCTGACGCAGTCGGAGGGCCTGACCGGGCCGGATTTGCTGGCCGCCTTCATGGCACGCCGAGTGCTCCCACTCCAAAGTCGCCCCCACATGATTTGCCAGATGAGCGGGCATCGGGACCCGAGTCGTCTGTGCACCAAGGAGATGCCTCACGCGGAGGTAGCCCACATGGTGAACTACCTTGCGAACTGCGAGCTCACGGGAGAGTGGCAGTTCAGCAAGGAGCCGTATTCATGCGCCAACCCTCCGCCCATGGTGAGTTGTTTCTTTTCCTTTTTCTTTGACTCCTTTGCCGCCGAGTCCGTCTTGTCCAATCTGACCAATCGGCTTTGGTCAGAACCCCCTCCTCCATTCGGCAGCTGGCACCGTGGGGCCGGCCAAGAATTCCTCCCCGACCGGGCGGAGAGCGACGTCGACGACCCCGACTTGGGGGCGGCGGCCTTGGAGGACGACACCGAGGGAGGAAGTGGCGAAGTGGGTGGCCCGAGGACTGGCCTGACGATGACGCGGAGAAGGTCGCCCCACGCCATCAGCCAGGAGCCGGCCAGCCTGGCGTGAGCTCTTCTGCCGCGTCGGACGCCAAGGCTGGTCGTGGCGCCGAGCCTGTTCGATAGCCGGCCGAAGAAGCCCAAGGGCTCAGCCACGGCGACCAAGCGGGACGAGGCGGCCGCAAAGGCTCACCGCTTCCACAAGGAAGTGAAGAAACCGTTGCTGGTCTCCGCATAAGTGCTACCTTTCTTGCGCTTTCATTTTTTTTCTTTCTATGATCTTGTCTGAGTTTTCTTGCTTGTCTCCCTTGGGTCCAGGGCTCCCCTCTCTCTTGACAAGGTCGCTACCGCCTCCATCGTGGGGTCGGCGAAGACTTCCGCTACCACTAGGTGGATTGACCCTGCCGCCGACCTCCGGGAGGCGACAAAGCGGAACGCACGAGAGGTGCGTGAAGAGCAGGAAGCCGCCCGCCTGAAGAAGGCGGAGGCTGGGAAGGCGGAGGCCGCCTCCAAGAAGAGACTGGCGGAGGTCGAGGCCGCCGATGCGGTGAGGAAGCGAGCTGAAGAAGCCGCGCGCCGCCAGTCGGCGGTTTTTGTTATTCGTCTGAACTCCGCGCCGCCACCCCCAGAGTTCACGGCGCAGACTGGGGAGGCCGGCGGCGAGAACCAGGTCATGGAGAGGGATGGCGGCGACACCGCCACGCCGGACGTGATCGTGCTGCCACCGCCGCCATCTGGGAGCACGCAAGGCGAGCAGCCAGCGGACCCGCTGGTGCCACCGACTGAAGACGAGGTGGTGGTGGGCCTAGTTCTCCAGGTCGGCGTGCCGACGCATTGCCATCTTACGAAGGCGGCTTCGGCGTCGCGCCCTTTGGAGACCGGCGCCGCGAGCTCCATGATCCCGGACACCGAAGCGATGAGCGCCGCGCCCACTAGGAGGGTGCGGGGAGGCGGGACGGGCCCATTGAACCGGGCGCTTCTAGACGTCCAAGCCAAGCTCCGAGCCGAGGGCGATGCCATCAAAAACTGCACCAAGGCGTATCTGGCATCGTGAGAAGCCATCCGGGTATATTCCCTTCTTCTTTGTCTCTGTTTCTTGTTCTTCTTAGTGGGGCCGCGCCAGCGCACCCACTGGGTGTAGTCCCCGAGTTTCGGGACGGCTGCTGAGCAGGCGGCTCGGATCTCTGATCGGCGAGTTCCAAGTACTAATACTTGTCTGAAATTTTGTCACAGGACTACCACAATCTTCGCGTGACCACCTTCAACGCCAACGTCGAGGAGCTGGCCAAGCGGACCGCCGACTTGTCGGAAAGCCGGAGTGAGTCCTCTTCCTTCTCTGCGGGGGCGCGCTGGCGCACCCGTGGGTTGTAGTCCCCGAGATTCGGGCTGACTGCTGAGCAGTCGGGCCGGATCTTCCCGGCGACTATTCTTTTTCTGTTGGTGACTCTTTCTTCGCGGGGGCGCGCCGGCGGGCTGTAGTCCTCGTGAATCGAGCCTACTACTGAGCAGTCGGGCCGGATCTCCTCGGCGACTTTTCTTCCTTGTTGGTAACTAACACCTTGTTCTCCTCTTTATTTTGGAGAGGCCAACGCCGCCCTGTAGCAGCAGCTGGGCAAGGCCAACACCGCCCTACGCACCAAGGAGGAGTGCGGCCAGCTGGCTGAGGAGCGCGACCGGCTGGCCACGCAGCTGGCGGAGCAGAAGGAGCTGCTCAAGAAGGCCCAGAAAGAGGAAGAGGACAAGGAGACCGCCCTCCTTGCCAAATTCGCGTCCGAGCGCTCCTCCTGGACCGACAAGGAGGCGATGCTGTCCTCCGGCTTCCATCAGATCGAGGATCTCGTCGATAGTGAGCCTCTCCTCACTTTTCTTCTTTGAGCTGCCGGCTGTTGGTCGAGCCGGCTTCTAATCTCTAATTTGGCTCTTTGCCTTCCTGTCCTGGAAGACTTCTTCCCTGGCCACTCGGACGCCGCCAACCAGGCCATCGAGGCTGATGGTGAAGGTCGGAGGGTGGATGGCGCGAAGATCGCCCCTGACTCCCCCCGAACCCTTAATGAGAAGATCCTGAGCATTGAGGCTCATCTTCGGCTGGCCCACCGGATGTTGCGCTGGCTTCAACGTGTCGTTGCCCAGGCGATTGCTGCCCTGTGGCCGGACATGCCGGCACCACGCACCCCAAGTCGGACTTCCGACTAGCTGGAGGTAGCGGCTGGCTGCCTTGAAGCCTGGAAGGGCTCTTCGGCCCGGGCTAGAGCGCGTCGGGCCTTAGAGTTCGTCAAGGCGTGGTATCCTGGGCTGAGTCTAGCCCAGCTAGCCACGTTCCGGCTAGAAGCTCAGGCGGAGTTGGCGGGCATGGAAGATGACCTCGTCAAGCGCGCGGCGTCGATCGCCAAGTACACTGACACCAGCGTCTTCGTACCGGAGCGGGCTGGGAATGGCGACGAGGCGTCGCCAGAATGGTTCGGGATGAATCTGGCTGACGGCGAGGATTCACCAGAGTTGATCGACTCCAGTGGCGAGGAAGAAGGCGGGGCGGAGGAGGAAGGCAAAGGGGAGGCGCCGGAGGTCGGAGCGGACTGCCAGCCTCAGCTTGACCGCGCCTCCAACAATGAGCCACGCCCAACCGAGCCGGCTACCACTGGAGGCAACCAAGCGGAGACTTCCCAGCCGGCCGCTCCACTAGCCGGCGCCGCTGATTCCGCCGTTCCACCAAGCCCGCCTGCTGCTTCCTAGGCTGCCACTTTACCTTTGTTTATACCTGCTTATTGGTCTCGATGAACTTTGTTAATTTTGGACAATTCCACCCGCGGGGTGTATCTTGAACTGATGTTTGAAGATTGGCCAAAGGCCTTTGCTATGTAAATACATTCCGAGTTCTATCTCTTCTTGCCTGTTGCTCTTTGGCTTTTTTCCTTTGCCGCCTTCCCTTGGTTGCCATCTTGCCATTCAGACAGCCGCTCTGCGGACTGTTGCTGGATCAAGTACTTAGATTCTTTTGGGAAGGAAAGTACTTAGCCGTTTAGAGTTCTTTGTCTAGTTAAGTAGAATACGGTGAGCCGGCTGCTCAACAGTCGGTCGTAAGAGGCGGGAAGCCGGCTTAGACTATGCCCATGCTTGTGTCCTTAGCCATTTTTCATATGGGCACCCTTTCTACATTACTCCTGCCCACCGTCCAGTCGCTCTGCGAGCTGCAGCTTCTGGCAGGAGACGGCTTAGGTGCCACACATTACTTGTCCGACTGTAGGAAGCATTTCATAGTGCAAGGTGGCAAGTCCCTGGGCCGACTATGTAACACCCCGGATGTAATTTACCTTATATGTATCCCAACTCTTGCCGTTTCCGGCACTAAGTTATTTTATTTTCCTCGGGTTTGGGTTTTTGTCTCCGTGTGTTGTTGCCTTTGTCATGCATCTCATATCATGTCATCATGTGCATTGCATTTGCATACGTGTTCGTCTCATGCATCTAAGCATTTTCCCCGTTGTCCGTTTTGCATTTCGGCGCTCCTATCTCCTCCGGTGGTCCTTTCTACCTCTTTTCGTGTGTGGGGGTTAAACATTTCCGGATTGGACCAAGACTTGCCATGCAGCCTTGGTTTACTACCGGTAGACCGCCTGTCAAGTTTCGTGCCAATTGGACTTCGTTTGATACTCCAACTGTTAACCGAGGGACCAAAAAGGCCTCGTGTGTGTTGCAGCCCAACACCCTTCCAATTTGTCCCAAAACCCACCTAAACCCTTTCCATCATCTAGAGCGTTCGATCACGATCGCGTGGCCGAAAACCGTGCTCAATTTGGAGCCTCCTAGCTCCTCCTACCTATAAAACTAGATCCCCTTCCGAAATTCCCGGATCCCCACCTACCCTAAACCCTAACCCCGCTCCCTCTCCCCCACCGGACAAAAATTGCCGGGCCAGACACGTCCGACCCGCGCAGCCGCCGCCACATGGCACGCCGCCATTCGACACCACGCCACCCCACTTTGCCGGCCCGCCTGGGCCCGAGGAGGGCCCCCGAGGCCCGCGCGCCGCCGCCTACCCGGCGCGCCCTGTGCCTTTGCCCGCGACTCCGCCGCCGTCCTCCTCAACGCCGGTCGCCGCCCGGCACCACCGCTGCCGCCCGCCATCTCCGACTTCAACCGGAGCTCCGCCGTGCCGCCTCACCGCCGCCTCAACGCCGGCGACCTCGCCACCCCGGACCACCGCCTCCTCCGGCGCCGACCTCGCCGCCCGCCGACGCCGGCAAGTCCCCCCCGGCGAGTTCCTCCACACTCCGGCCACCATGAGCCACTGTTCCGGCAAACCCTGACAATCTCCTCGGGAAGCGTGCTGGATCTGAGATCTAGCGGAGGCGGTTAACTTTTATCCCGTAACCCTAGTTTTTTTGCGATTTTCATCATGTTGTATCTCTACATCCGTAGCTCCGATTTGCGCGTGTAGCGTACCAAAATGTTCATCTCAAAGAGTATATCATTTCATCTCATTTCGTCATTTTCATTTGAGCTCATCTTGATGCCCGAAATGCTGTTGGAAGAGGGCTATGTGATATATTTGTCAGATCTGCTGCATCAAATAGATATTTGTCATTTTTTCCATGATTAATGTGTGCATGATATGCTCCTGAGCTCTACACGAGTTTTGTTATACGCCATGCCATATTTACAGAGGTGCTTACCATGTATTTTTGTGATGTGTGTGATGACTAGCACAAGCTTGCAAAGTAGCGTAATCGGTAATGCTGATTTCAAGGACTTAGAATTTCACTAAGTCCTTGATCTGATTTTGTCAATATGCCATATGTTCATGTTGTTTCCTAGTGATCCGTGCCTCTTTTGAGGATGATCAGTAAGGATGATTTGTTAACATTGTGGTGCTCTATCCATCCATGGGATTGTTTGCATTTATGGAGCAACCTAGCTTGAGTCAATCGAGCTCTACTTTTGCTATTTCGTGAATCCTGGCAGATTGTTGACTTGTTAGCGATTTTGCCGAGGATGTTGTTATTGATCCGTGCATGATATGTTGTTGTTCTTTCCATTTCTAGATTCTATGATATGTATTCTTAATGGGTGTATTCTTAGTTTGTCATGCCATCCTCTGTAGTGAGTGCATCGAGCTCGTGAACATGCCTACTCGTTAACTGATTTGCATGCTCCAGTTTTTCACTAAGTCTGAGATCTGTTTATGTTTTTGCCATGTTCACATGCTTGCAATTGTATTTTCTGATCACTTTTGGCTCAAGGTCACTAACGGACTTTTGTTAAGTGCTTTGAGTAGCTTCATGTCAAGCCTTGATTTGCCATGTTAGGTTCCTGTAGCATATAGTTTTCATGCTCTAAAGGGTGCTTCCTGATGTTAAATTCCAGACTTGTGTTAATTTCACTAAGTCTGAAACCTGTTACCATTTGCACTTTTGCCATGCTTGTTTGAACCTGTTAATAGATGAATTAGCCATAGCTCAGTGTTCATCCTTTGTCAAGCATCATGAGTGGATCCCTGACATGTATTTTGTTGTCATGTTTGAGTGCTGTAGCATAATTATCTTGATGCATTTAGATGGCTACTTGCTGATTATCGCAGACCGGTGCCATATTTGTTTTGCTTGCCATTTCCAAACCGTGCATCCGATTCCGGTGATCTTTATATCGATTTCAACCGAAATCACCTCACCTTTCCAGTGGAACTCTTGAATTTCCATGTTGAGGCCAGGTTCAATCATTCCTTGTCAAATCTTGCATATGCATCACATATCGCATCCCGCATAGCATACCATGTTTGCATCATGTTGTTTGAGCATTGAACGTGGTTGATTGTGTTCCTTTTGCTTGTTTGTCTTGTTTAGGTAGAGCCGGGAGACGATTTCGCGAACGAGGAGCCCATTGAGTTTGCTTACGAGGATCAAGTCAACTCTGACAACTTTGCAGGCAAGATGATCATACCCTCGAAATCACTTCTATCTTTGCTTGCTAGATGCTCGCTCTTTTGCTATGCCAATGCTACGATACCTACCACTTGCTTATCATGCCTCCCAAACTGCCATGTCAAACCTCTAACCCACCATGTCCTAGCAAACCGTTGATTGGCTATGTTACCGCTTTGCTCAGCCCCTCTTATAGCGTTGCTAGTGGCAGGTGAAGATTGGAGATCGTTCCTTGTTGGAACATTGTTTATTGATTGGGATATCACCATATTATCTTGCTATATTAATGCATCTATATACTTGGTAAAGGGTGGAAGGCTCGGCCTTACGCCTAGTGTTTTGTTCCACTCTTGCCACCCTAGTTTCCGTCATATCGGTGTTATGTTCCCGGATTTTGCGTTCCTTACGCGGTTGGGTTATAATGGGAACCCCTTGACAGTTCGCCTTGAATAAAACTCCTCCAGCAATGCCCAACCTTGGTTTTACCATTTGCCCCCTAGCCTCTTTTTCCCTTGGGTTTCCGGAGCCCAAGGGTCATCTTATTTAAACCCCCCCGGGTCAGTGCTCCTCTGAGTGTTGGTCCACCTCGTCAGCCGCCGGTGGCCACCAGGGGCAACTCTGGGCTGGCCTACCGGAAGTTTGGACAATCTGAGTGTGCCCTGAGAACGAGATATGTGCAGCTCCTATCAGGATTTGTCGGCACATTCGGGCGGTGTTGCTGGACTTGTTTTACCATTGTCGAGGATGTCTTGTAAACCGGGATGCTGAGTCTGATCGGAATGTCTCGGGAGAAGGAATATCCTTCGTTGACTGTGAGAGATTGTGATGGGCTAAGTTGGGACACCCCTGCAGGGATTTGAACTTTCGAAAGCCGTGCCCGCGGTTATGGCAGATGGGAATTTGTTAATGTCCGGTTGTAGATAACACGAAACTTAACTTAATTAAAATGAATCAACCGCGTGTGTAACCATGATGGTCTCTTCTCGGCGGAGTCCGGGAAGTGAACACAGTGTTGGAGTAATGCTTGACGTAGGTTGTTCTAGGATCACTTCATGATCATAGTTCTTCATTCATGCTTTGCCTTCTCTTCTCGCTCTCTTTTGCGAACAGGATAGCCACCATATATGCTAGTCTCTTGCTGCAGCTCCACATATTACCTTGCCTTACCTATAAGCTTAAATGTTCTTGATCGCGAGGGTGCGAGATTGCTAAGTCCCCGTGACTCGCAGTTTACTTCCAGAACCAGATGTAGGGACCGATGATACCATTCCAGATGATGCGCTTGAGCTCAAGTGGGAGTTCGATGAAGACTCTCGTCGTTACTATGTGTCTTTCCCAAATGATCAGTAGTGGTGCCCAGTTGGGGCGATCGGGGTCCGTGTCACATATGGGGTTGATCTTTATTTTGGTACCGTAGTCGGACCATGAGTGTATTGGATGATTGTAATGTTATTCATGTATTTGTGTGACATGGCGAGTGTAAGCCAACTATGTATCCTTTCCCCTTTTATATATTTACATGGGTTGTTGTGAAGATTACCTTACTTACGACATTGCTTTCAATGCGGTTATGCCTCTAAGTCGTGCTCCGACACGTAGGAGATATAGCTGCATCGAGGGTGTTACAAGTTGGTAATCAGAGCCTTCCCCGACCTTAGGAGCCCCCTGCTTGATCGAATCGTTGGCGTTGTTGAGTCTAGAAAAATGTTTTGAGTCATTTAGGATTATATATATATATATCGGAGAGTTTAGGAATAATTTTACTCCTCAGTACCTTCATCGCTCTGGTAAGGCATCCTGACATAGAGTTTTGACTCTTCTCTTCTCAAATTTCACTAAAAAAAATTTAGGATCACGCGGGTATCTTGGAATCGTTCCGATCGATTTGTGACGAGAACATTGTTCTTGGTGCCTCCTCTCATTTAGGGGTTGTGGCAGTGTCCCAGGGAGTTGAGCTCCGAGGTGTCGTCATCACAATTTTATCGTTGGGATTCTGGAATACTTGAGTTTCGCCGACATCGAAAATCTCTTTTATGCAGTTGTTGGTGAGATAACCTCGACGCCACCTAGTACTGGGGTGGGAGTTCGGGAGTATTGCCATAACTTGTATAACGGATGCTTTTCGAAGGTTGAGGTAAATGATTTCCGAAGTTTTTCTCGGTTATGTGTTGAAGGATGGATACAGCTGGATGTAGGATTTGCTAGATTTGGGTGAGATATTATGCTTCCCCTGTATCCCCAACACCTGATTGCATAACCGGAAAGGTTCGGGAGTTTCATAGGTGGGAATTCTTGTAGCTCTTGTTCTTCTTCCATGGATATTTGGTTTGGGATTGGGTAATCCTCACCAAGTATTTGTTCTTGTTTCGTACCTTGTTGTTTTTCTACTACCTCAATTCTAGTGGCTTCTCAATTTATGGATATGTGACCATTTCAATTGGAATGCATTCGTTCATTTTGTTCGGATGTGAAGACTATATGTTGCAATTTCAACCTGTTTGATTCAACTTCAATATTTGTCTGTCATTGTGCTAATGGATGTCAACCTCTTCAGGATGGCTCCTCCAACATGCACGACTCCAAATCCTGATCCGCCACCACCACCTCCACCTCCAGAGGCATGGCAAGCTGTGATGGGCGCTACCAATGCAAACACGCAGCTGATCATACAACTTCTTCAAGAGCGCAATCAAGGGAACCAGGGCCAAGGCAACAATCAGAATCACTTTGCTACACTCAACCAGTTCCTTGCTAACCAGCCAAAGACCTTCAGCAATTGTGTTGGGGCAACAGACGCTGATGATTGGCTCGTGGACATATGGAAGCATTTCGAGTGCAGTAACGTCAGGCCTGAGGACTTTGTCAAGTTCGCTTCCTTCCAGCTCAAAGACCAAGCTGCAGAATGGTTTCAGCAGTACAAAGATTCCAGAGGAGGCCGTGTGATTACTTGGGATGAATTCCGTCAAGACTTCAAAGCTCATCATATTCCTCAGAGCGTGGTTGAAAGCAAGCATGAAGAATTCCGCAACCTGAAGCAAGGCTCTATGTCTGTTTACGAGTACAACAGGATGTTTTAGAAGCTCGCCCGTTTTGCTAAGCAGGACGTCCCCAACGAGAAGAGCATGATATACCAGTTCCGGGGTGGTCTCAGAGAAGAAATCCAGCTAGTTCTCGTTCTCTTTGAGCCCAAGAGGTACGATGAGTTTTACAACATGGCAATGAAGTAAGAGACTGCTCAACTGAAGTGCGATGCTTCCAAGAAGCGAGTCAGAGATGCTACTCCTTCTTCCTAACCTCAAGTGGCTAAGCAGCAGAAGTATTGGCTTCCTCCTCCTCCGTTCCGTCAGCCTTATCAGCAGAAGAGCAAAGGTGGCAGTGGATCTTCCCACCCACCCAACCCTGGCTTTCAAAACAAGACTTCATCTCAAGCTCCAAGATCGAGTGCTCCGTATCACCGTCCGCTTTCAGAGGTCACGTGCAACAAGTGCCAACAGAAGGGTCACTATGCCAACAAATGCTTCAATCAGAGGCGTCTCCCTCCTCCTCCTATGAGATCGGCAAGTACAGCTGTGGTCAAGCATAACCCAAAGCACGCCAACATCAACTTGATGAATGCAGCTCAGGCAAAGGACTCGTCAGATGTCATCATGGGTAACCTTCCTATTAACGATGTTCCTGCAAAAGTACTTTTTGACACTAGTGCATCGCATTGTTTCATCTTGAGACCTTTTGCATCTAAGCATGAGTTGTCTTCTCAAGTTTTGCATAAACCGTTAGCAGTTATCTCACCGGGTAAATGTTTGCTCGCAAACTACGAGATTCCGGATATTTCTAACATGATGGGTGATTTCAAGTTTCTGGATTCTCCAATGGTCCTTGGTAACTCGGATATTGATCTTATTCTTGGAATGGACTGGCTTTCTAAGCACAAGGCTCAGCTTGATTGTGCAGCCAGGCAGATTTAATTGACTCATTCGTCTGAGGATGTAATTGTCTTTGCCACTTGGGATAATACCATCCGTCTGTTTTCTCTCAATGAGAAGGGTGAACTGGATGCCATCTCTCAAATTCCAGTCATTTGCGAATATCAAGACGTCTTTCCAGAAGAGCTTCCAGGAATGCCTCCGCACCGACCAGTTGAATTCGTCATCGATCTTGAGCCTAGCACAGAACCTGTTTGCAAACGTCCTTACAAGCTTGGACCTGAAGAGTTGAAGGAGCTGAAGAAGCAACTCGATATTCAAGAGCGAATGGGTCTCATCCGACCTAGTTCTTCTCCGTGGGGTTGTGGAGTTCTTTTTGTGAAGAAGAAGGATGGAATGGACCGACTTTGTGTTGACTACTGTCCATTGAACAAGAAGACTATAAAGAACAAGTACCCACTTCCCAACATCAACGAGCTGTTTGAACAACTTAAAGGTGCTCAAGTATTCTCCAAGCTTGATCTCCGTATGGTCTATCACCAGATTCGAATTCGTGAGCAAGATATCCCCAAGACGGCTTTTAGAACAAGCTATGGTTCATATGAATACACTGTCATGTCTTTTGGCCTTGCCAACGCTCCGCCGACTTTCTCTCGCATGATGAACTTCATCTTCAATGCCTACACAAATGACTTCGTCTTGGTCTACCTCGATGACATTTTGGTCTTTTCCAAGAACAAGTAAGATCATGCCAAGCACTTGCGTTTGGTGCTTGATAAGCTCAGAGAACATCAGTTCTATGCCAAGTTCTCAAAGTGCGAGTTTTGGCTCGATGAGGTTCTCTATCTTGGACATATCATCTCTACCAAGGGCATAACAGTGAATCCTGAGAAGGTGTCTGCAATTATGAATTTTGCACCACCTCAGAACGTGAAGCAACTCTGCAGCTTCCTTGGTCTCGCAAGCTATTGTCGAAGGTTCGTTGAGAACTTCTCAAAGATCGCGAAGCCTCTTTCCAACCTTCTGCAGAAGCACGTGAAGTACGTTTGGTCTCCTGAATGTGACATCGCTTTCAACACCCTGAAAGAGAAATTAGTCACTGCTCCAGTTCTGACTCCTCCTGATGAATCCAAACCGTTCGAGGTCTTCTGCGATGTCTCTCTTCAAGGTCTTGGCGCAGTGTTGATGCAAGAGAAGAAAGTTGTGGCTTATACCTCTCGCCAGTTGAAGCCCAACAAGAAGAACTACCCCACTTATGACCTCGAGTTGGCGGCAGTTGTGCATGCTCTTTTGACTTGGAGACATCTCTTATTGGGAAGAAAAGTGGACATCTTCACTGACCACAAGAGTCTCAAGTACATCTTCACTCAGCCTAATCTCAACCTCAGGCAGACTCGTTGGGTCGAAATGATTCAAGAGTATAATCCGAGCATCGAATATACTCCAGGCAAGGCCAATGTAATTGCTGGCGCATTGAGCAGGAAGGCTTACTGCAACAGTCTGATTCTCAAGCCTTACCAACCCGAGCTTTGTGAAGCTTTCCGCAAACTCAATTTGCAAGTTGTCCCTCAAGGTTTCCTCGCCAACCTTCAAGTCTCTCCTACTTTGGAAGATCAAATTCGCGAGGGTCAACTTCTTGATGCTATGGTGAAGAAGGTGAAGATTGGGATTGCCAAGAGTCAACCCAAGTACAAGTGCTATCGCCTTGATGACAAGGATACTCTCTTCTTCGAGGATCGCATTGTTGTGCCTGAAGGTGGCCTTCGTAAAGTCATTATGAACGAGGCTCACAATTCACTCCTCTCCATCCACCCTGGGAGTACGAAGATGTACCAGGAACTCAAGCAGGCGTATTGGTGGACTCGAATGAAGTGCGAGATTGCTCAGTTCGTGAATGAATGTGATGTCTGCAGAAGAGTGAAGGCAGAACACCAACGACCAGCTGGTCTCCTCCAACCTCTTGCCATTCCAGAATGGAAGTTTGACCAAATTGAGATGGACTTCGTGACTAGGTTTCCAAAGTCCAAGCGTGGCAATGATGCTATATTCGTTGTCATCGGCAAACTCACTAAAGTGGCTCACTTTGTGCCTATCAAAGAGTCTATCACAGCAGCTCAATTGGCAGAGCTTTATACCTCTCGGATTGTCTCTCCGCACAACATTCCACAGTTGATCTCTTCAGACCGTGGCAGCATCTTTACCTCCAAGTTTTGGGATTCTTTTCAGAAGGCCATGGGCACCAACATCCGTTTCAGCACAGCTTTTCATCCTCAAACTAGCGGTCAAGTTGAGCATGTCAATCAGATTCTCGAAGATATGCTCAGGGCTTGTGTTATCTCCTTCGGTATGAAGTGGTAAGATTGTCTTCCATATGCCGAGTTCTCCTACAACAATAGCTTTCAAGCAAGTTCGGGAAAGTCCCCATTTGAAATTCTCTATGGCAGGAAGTGTCGTACTCCTCTTAACTGGTCAGAGACCGGTGAACGTCAACTTCTTGGAAATGACTTGATCACAGAGGCAGAGGAAATGTGCAAAGTCATTCGTGATAACCTCAAAGCAGCGCAATCGCGCCAGAAGAGCTACTATGATAGTAAGCATCGTGATTTGGCTTTCGAGATCGGAGATCATGTTTACCTTCGTGTCTCTCCAATGAAAGGTACTCGTCCTTAGGTATCAAAGGGAAGCTTGCCCCTAGATACGTGGGTCCTTTCAAGATTGTCAACAAGAGAGGCGACCTCGCCTATCAACTCGAGCTTCCCTCCAACTTTGCAAATGTGCACGACGTGTTCCATGTCTCTCAGCTCCGCAAGTGCTTCAAGACCCCTGACCGCACCGTCAACTTCGAAGACATTGATCTCCAAGAAGACCTCTCTTATCGCACCCAGTTGCTATTCTTGAAGAGACTAAACGCAAGACTCGAAATAAGTCAATCAAATTCCTCAAAGTCAAGTGGTCACACCATTCCGACCGTGAAGCCACCTGGGAATGTGAGGATCACCACCGTTCTGAGTGGACGAGATCCTTTCTTAGTGGTGGAGTGTTGTAACACCCCGGATGTAATTTACCTTATATGTATCCCAACTCTTGCCGTTTTTGGCACTAAGTTATTTTATTTTCCTCGGGTTCGGGTTTTTGTCTCCGTGTGTTGTTGCCTTTTTCATGCATCTCATATCATGTCATGATATGCACTGCATTTGCATACGTATTCGTCTCATGCATCTGAGCATTTTCCCCGTTGTCCGTTTTGCATTCCGGCGCTCCTATCTCATCCGGTGCTCCTTTCTACCTCTTTTCGTGTGTGGGGGTTAAACATTTCCGGATTGGACCGAGACTTGCCATGCGGCCTTGGTTTACTACCGGTTGACCGCCTGTCAAGTTTCGTGCCAATTGGACTTCGTTTGATACACCAACGGTTAACCGAGGGACCGAAAAGGCCTCGTGTGTGTTGCAGCCCAACACCCTTCCAATTTGGCCCAAAACCCACCTAAACCCTCTCCATCATCTAGAGCGTTCGATCACGATCGCGTGGCCGAAAACCGTGCTCATTTGGAGCCTCCTAGCTCCTCCTACCTATAAAACTAGATCCCCTTCCGAAATTCCCGGATCCCCTCCTACCCTAAACCCTAGCCCCGCTCCCTCTCCGCCGCCGGACAAATATCGCCGGGCCGGACACGTCCGACCCGCGCTGCTGCCGCCACGTGGCACGCCACCATTCAACACCGTGCCGCCCCACTTCGCCGGCCCGCCTGGGCCCGAGGAGGGCCCCCGAGGCCCGCGCGCCGCCGCCTACCCGGCGCGCCCCGCGCCTTTGCCCGTGACTCCTCCACCGTCCTCCTCAACGCCGGTCGCCGCTCGGCACCACCGTCGCCGCCCGCCATCTCCGACCTCCACCGGAGCTCCGCCATGCCGCCTCACCGCCGCCTCAACGCCGGCGACCTCGCCACCCCGGACCACCGCCTCCTCCGGCGCCGACCTCACCGCCCGCCCACGCCGGCAAGTCCCCCCCCGGAGAGTTCCTCCAAACTCTGGCCACCATGAGCCACTGTTCCGGAAAACCTCGGCGATCTCCTCGGTAAGCATACTGGATCTGAGATCTAGCGGAGGCGGTTAACTTTTATCCCGTAACCCTAGTTTTTTTGCGATTTTCATCATGTTGTATCTCTGCATCCGTAGCTCTGATTTGCGCGTGTAGCGTACCAAAATGTTCGTCTCAAAGAGTATATCATTACATCTCATTGCGTCATTTTCATTTGAGCTCATCTTGATGCCCGAAATGCTGTTGGAAGAGGGCTATGTGATATATTTGTCAGATCTGCTGCATCAAATAGATATTTGTCATTTTTTCCATGATTAATGTGTGCATGATATGCTCCTGAGCTCTACACGAGTTATGTTATATGCCATGCCATATTTACAGAGGTGCTTACCATGTATTTTTGTGATGTGTGTGATGACTAGCACAAGCTTGCAAAGTAGCGTAATCGGTAATGCTGATTTCAGGGACTTAGAATTTCACTAAGTCCTTGATCTGATTTTGTCAATATGCCATATGTTCATGTTGTTTCCTAGTGATCCGTGCCTCTTTTGAGGATGATCAGTAAGGATGATTTGTTAACATTGTGGTGCTCTATCCATCCATGTCTTTGTTTGCATTTATGGAGCAACCTAGCTTGAGTCAATCGAGCTCTACTTTTGCTATTTCGTGAATCCTGGCAGATTGTTGACTTGTTAGCGAGTTTGCCGAGGATGTTCCTATTGATCCGTGCATGATATGTTGTTGTTATTGCCATGTCTAGCTTCTATGATATGTATTCTTGATGGGTGTATGCTTAGTTTGTCATGCCATGCTCTGTAGTGAGTGCATCGAGATCGTGAACATGCCTACTTGTTAACTGATTTGCATGCTCCAGTTTTTCACTAAGTCTAAGATCTGTTTATGTTTTTGCCATGTTCACATGCTTGCAATTGTATTTTCTCATCCCTTTTGTCTCAAGGTCACTAAGGGACTTTTGTTAAGTGCTTTGAGTAGCTACATGTCATGCCTTACTTTGCCATGTTAAGTTCCTCTAGCATATAGTTTTCATGCTCTAAAGTGTGCTTCCTGATGTTAAATGCTTGTTTGAACCAGTTAATGGATGAATTAGCCGTAGCTCAGTGTTCATCTTTTGTCTAGCATCATGAGTGGATCCCTGCCATGTATTTTGTTGTCATGTTTGAGTGCTGTAGCATAATTATCTTGATGCATTTAGATGGCTACTTGCTGTTTATCGCAGACCGGTGCCATATTTGTTTTGCTTGCCATTTCCAAACCGTGCATCCGATTCCGGCGATCTTTATATCGATTTCAATCGAAATCACCTCACCTTTCCAGTGGCACTCTTGGATTTACAAGTTGAGGCCAGGTTCCATCACTCCTCTGCAAATTATGCATATGCATCGCATACCGCATCTCGCATATCATACCATGTTCTTGTGTGGTTTGTTTACTATGTTGTGTGCTTCTTTCCGGTGTTTCCTTCTTCGGGTTGGTTCCGATAGCGTCGCATTTGTGAGGACCCGTTCGTCTACGTCCGTTTGTCTTCTTCATGGACTCGTTCTTCTTCCTTGCGCGATCTCAGGCAAGATGACCATACCCTCGAAATCACTTCTATCTTTGCTTGCTAGATGCTCGCTCTTTTGCTATGCCTATGCTACGATACCTACCACTTTCTTATCATGCCTCCCAAACTGCCATGTCAAACCTCTAACCCACCATGTCCTAGCAAACCGTTGATTGGCTACGTTACCACTTTGCTCAGCCCCTCTTATAGCGTTGCTAGTGGCAGGTGAAGATTGGAGATCGTTCCTTGTTGGAACATTGTTTATTGATTGGGATATCACCATATTATCTTGTTATCTTAATGCATCTATATACTTGGTAAAGGGTGGAAGGCTCGGCCTTATGCCTAGTGTTTTGTTCCACTCTTGCCGCCCTAGTTTCCGTCATATCGGTGTTATGTTCCCGGATTTTGCGCTCCTTACGCGGTTGGGTTATAATGGGAACCCCTTGACAGTTCGCCTTGAATAAAACTCCTCCAGCAATGCCCAACCTTGGTTTTACCATTTGCCACCTAGCCTCTTTTTCCCTTGGGTTTCCGGAGCCCAAGGGTCATCTTATTTAACCCCCCCCCCCGAGCCAGTGCTCCTCTGAGTGTTGGTCCACCTCGTCAGCCGCCGGTGGCCACCAGGGGCAACTCTAGGCTGGCCAACTGGAAGTTTGGACAATCTGAGTGTGCGCTAAGAACGAGATATCTGCAGCTCCTATCAGGATTTGTCGGCACATTCGGGCGGTGTTGCTGGACTTGTTTTACCATTGTCGAGGATGTCTTGTAAACCAGGATGCCGAGTCTGATCAGAATGTCTCGGGAGAAGGAATATCCTTCGTTGACCATGAGAGCTTGTGATGGGCTAAGTTGGGACACCCCTGCAGGGATTTGAACTTTCGAAAGCCGTGCCCGCGGTTATGGGCAGATGGGAATTTGTTAATGTCCGGTTGTAGATAACATGAAACTTAACTTAATTAAAATGAATCAACCGCGTGTGTACCGTGATGGTCTCTTCTCGGCGGAGTCCGGGAAGTGAACACGGTGTTGGAGTAATGCTTGACGTAGGTTGTTCTAGGATCACTTCATGATCATAGTTCTTCATTCATGCTTTGCCTTCTCTTCTCGCTCTCTTTTGCGAACAGGATAGCCACCATATATGCTAGTCTCTTGCTGCAGCTCCACATATTACCTTGCCTTACCTATAAGCTTAAATGTTCTTGATCGCGAGGGTGCGAGATTGCTAAGTCCCCGTGACTCGCAGTTTACTTCCAGAAACAGATGTAGGGACCGATGATACCATTCCAGATGATGCGCTTGAGCTCAAGTGGGAGTTCGATGAAGACTCTCGTCGTTACTATGTGTCTTTCCCAAATGATCAGTAGTGGTGCCCAGTTGGGGCGATCGGGGTCCGTGTCGCATATGGGGTTGATCTTTATTTTGGTACCGTAGTCGGACCATGAGTGTATTGGATGATTGTAATGTTATTCATGTATTTGTGTGACATGGCGAGTGTAAGCCAACTATGTATCCTTTCCCCTTTTATATATTTACATGGGTTGTTAGAAGATTACCTTACTTGCGACATTGCTTTCAATGCGGTTATGCCTCTAAGTCGTGCTCTGACACGTAGGAGATATAGCCGCATCGAGGGCGTTACAGACTAGTCGGACCCGGTGCCAAGCGGCATAAAAATAACAGACTTATGGGCATGATTCTTATCATATAGATAAAAGAGGGCAGTCCCCGAGCTGACCCGGAGTCTTCGTACTTAATACAAAAGGTAGCATGGTACATACTGCTTTAACTGTAAAATCTTCGGAGGAGGTTCGCGTTCCACGGCCGTTCCATCTCCTCCGGAGTCGTCCCTCTTGCATGCTCGAGGCTTCTGAGCGTCGATCAGGTAGTAGGAGTCGTTGCCTAGCACTTTGCTGATGACGAAGGGGCCTTCCCAAGGCACTGAGAGCTTGTGCTGACCGGCTGTTCGCTGGATCAGCCGGAGCACAAGGTCTCCCTCTTGGAAAGATCTCTGCTTGACCTTCCGGTTATAATATCGGCGCAGGCTCTGCTGGTAGATGCTCGATTAACTGAGTGCTAACAGTCGGCCCTCTTCCAGCAGATCGACGCCGTCTTGACATGTTTCTTATGCCTCCTCTTCGGTGTACATGGTCACTCGAGGGGAGTCGAACTCTATGTCCGTTGGGATGACGGCTGCGGCACCGTAGACGAGGAAGAAGGGCGTGAAGCCGGTTGACTTGTTTGGAGTTGTGCGCATGCTCCAGAGGACGGCCGGCAGCTCGTCGAGCCAACAGTCGGCCGAACGCTCCAGAGACTCGACCAGTCGAGGCTTGATGCCAGAGAAGATGAGGCCGTTTTCTCGCTCTAGTTGTCCGTTTGACTGCGGATGGGAAACGGACACTAAGTCCAGTCTGATGCCCTGCGTTGTGCAGAAACGGGCCAAGGCACCTTTGGCAAAGTTTGTGTCGTTATCAGTGATGATGCTGTGCGGTATGCCGTATCTGATGGTGATGTCGGAGATGAAAGTCATAGTAGTCAGACCATTCAGCTTCTTGATTGGTTTGGCCTCTATCCACTTGGTGAACTTGTCCACCGCGACAAGCAGATGGGTCATGCCACCTCGCGCTGTTTTGAATGGCCCCACCATGTACAGGCCCCACACAGCAAAGGGCCAGGCAATGTGAATAGTCTTGAGCGCAGAAGCCAGCTGATGTGGCTTGGAACGAAACTTCTGGCACCCTTTGCATTTTTGGACCAATTCCTTGGCGTCTTCAAGAGCAGTCGGCCAGAAGAAACCATGGCGAAAGGCTTTGGCGATGAGTGCTCTTGAAGCTGCATGGTGGCCACACTCGCCTTAATGGATGTCTTTGAGAATCGCTTGGCCTTGCTCCGGCTCCACGCAGCGCTGGTAGACATCAGTGACACTGCGCCTCACAAGCTCTATGTTGACAATGGTGTAGGCTGCTACCCGACGTTGCACTTGCCGGGCCGAGATCTCATCAGTTGGTAGCTCTTTGTTCACCAAAAAACTAAGGATGGGTTGGGACCATGAAGGTGCTGCAACTTCTACAACTGTCAAGACTGCAACTTGGACAAGGGCGGCTGGGCCGGGAGGCGGCGGGTTGGAGTCGGCAGCCGCTTACTGTGCTGATGAAGTCTCCGGGCCGATTGGTGCAGTCCTCGGGCCGAGTTCTGAAGTCCCCGGGCTAGTCGCTGTAGTCCCCGGGCCGGGTTCTGAAGTCCCCGGGCCAGGTGCGACTGCTGCGACCCCCGGGCCATCCGTCAGAACTCCTGTGCCGGCTGATTGAGCTCTCAAGTCAGATCCGACTGCTTTAGGAGGAGCCGGCATGAAGATAGAATCTGACTCTGGTGATGGCTTGACAGACGGTTTGAGAAGGTGCTGAAGGGCGACGCCGGTTGGTATTGCTTGACGGGTGGAGCTGATTCGTGCCAGGGCGTCTGCTTGGTCGTTGTCGTTTCTTGGCACATGGAGAAACTCGCATCCCTCAAAATATCCACTGAGTTGCTGTACGAGGAAGCGGTAGCTCGCCATGTTTGCATCTTTGGCGTCCCAGTCGCCTGACGACTGCTGGACCACCAAGTCGGAGTCCCCATAGCACAGGATCCGGTGAATGCCGAGCTCTTTGGCAAGCCGGAGCCCGTGAATGAGTGCCTCGTATTCGGCGACGTTGTTGGAGGCGGCAAAGTGGATTTGCAGCACATATTTGAGCTTGTCGCCTTTGGGAGAGGTGAGGACGATGCCGGCTCCCAAGCCGGTGCGCATTTTGGAGCCGTCAAAATGCATCCACCAATGGGTGGAGTCGGGCGCTGGCGGCAAGTACTGGGTCTCGGCCCAGTCGATGAGGAAGTCGGCCAGCGCTTGATGGCAGTGCGAGGCTGGTAGTAGATGGTGTAGGGGGGCAGATCTATGGCCTATTTGGCCACTCGGCCTGAAGCATCCCGGCTTCCAATGATCTCGGCCAGTGGAGCTGTGCAGACCACAGTGATTGGATCCTCTTGAAAGTACGGTTTCAATTTTTTGACGGTGAAGTGCACACCGTAGCACATCTTCTGGTAGTGGGGGTAGTTTTGCTTAGAGGTCGACAGTACTTCGCTCAAATAATATACCAGTCTCTGGACTGGTAGGGCTTTGCCTTCCTCCTTGCGTTCTACCATGATGACTGTGCTGACCACTCGGCTGGTGGCGGCGATGTATAGGAGCATGGGCTCCTTAGGAGTCGGAGCCGCCAGGACAGGTGGAGTAGTCAACATCTTCTTCAACTGGAGAAAAGCTTCGTCAGCCTTGTGGTTCCACTCAAAAAAAGTGGTCTCCTTCATGAGTTGGTATAGGGGGAGAGCCTTCTCGCCCAGCCGACTGATGAATCGGCTGATGGATGCCAAACAGCCGGTGAACTTCTGTACGTCCAGCAGTCGGCTGGGTACTTCCATCCTCTCAATGGCCTTGATCTTCACAGGGTTGCATTCTATGCCGCATTCGGAGACCAGGAAGCCAAGAAGCTGGCCGGCTGATACTCCAAAGACGCATTTCTCTGGGTTGAGCTTTATTTGAAATCGGCGCAAGTTCTCAAAGGTCTCCTTGAGGTCTTCTAGCAGCGTTCCACGCTTCCCCGTCTTCACCACCACATCGTCCACGTAAACGTGGGCGTTTCTGCCGAGTTGCTTGAGGAGGCACTTCTGCATGCAACGTTGAAAGGTGGCACCGGCATTCCTCAAGCCGAACGTCACAGTCATGTAGCAGAAGGCTCCAAATGGCGTGATGAAGGCGGTCTTCAGTCTGTCAGCCGGGTTCAACTTGATCTGGTGGTATCCTGAATATGCATCCAAAAAACTCAACAGCTCACATCCGGCTGTGGAGTCTTTTACTTGGCCGATTCTTGGTAAAGCAAACGGGTCCTTGGGGTATGCTTTGTTGAGGCTGGTGTAATCAATACACATACGCCACTACTTGTTCTTCTTCAGCACAAGGACCGGGTTGGCCAACCACTCTGGAAAGAACACCTCCATGATGAAGTCGGCTGCCAGCAGCCGGGCAATTTCTTCTCCGACGACTCTTCTCTTCTCTTCTGACAGGCGGTGCAAGGGCTGCCTGACTGGCTTGGCATCAGACCGGACGTGTAACTTGTGCTCGGCGAAATCCGTCGGGGCACCTGGCATGTCTTTGGGGGACCATGCAAAGATGTCTTGATTCTCATGGAGGAAATCGACGAGCTCGCCTTCCTATTTGCTGACGAGGTTTGTACCTATGACAGCATACCTCCCCGGGTGCTCTGGGTCCAAGGGTATCTTCTTTGTTTCTTTGGCCAGCTTGAATGAGCCCTCAGCTTCTGACTCCTTGGGATCCGGCGACATCTCTGGCTGCTTGCTTGCATCGCCACAACCTGGTCAAGGAGCCGCTTCTCAGCTGCGATCACGAGGGACTCAGCCAATCGACTGCTCTCTGCTGCGCAGGCGGACGACTTCTTGTAGTCGCCAGTTATGGTCAGAATCCCCTTGGAACTCGGCATCTTCATCTTGAGGTAGGCATAGTGGGGAACAACCATGAACTTGGACAGGGCAGGCCGGCCAAGTAACGCATGGTATGGGCTCTCAGGGTCCACCACTTCAAACCATACTGACTCTCGGCGGAAATGATCTTTGTCCCCAAAGAGGATGTCTATCAGAATCTGCCAATTGGTGAGCAGGAAAGGCCAGGAACTATGCCATGGAATACTGTCCGGCTGGGCTAAAGCTGCCTTTGTCTGATTCCTAATTTCTCCATGATATCCTTGTATAGGATGTTAATGCTGATGCCGCAGTCTATCAGGACTCGGGAGAAGTGAGCTGCTCGCTTGTCCGTGGAAAAGGTGGCATCCAAAATCATGGCATAGGAGCCGGGCTTAGGCATCACCTCCGGGTGGTTAGCTCTACTCCAGCTGATGGGCTTTTCAGACCAATGCATGAACTCTGGGGTCTCTGATGCTGCCGCATTTACTTCTCGTTGCTGCAGCCGCCTGCTGCGTCGATCATCGGCCACACTGGTGAAGATGACATAGGCTCCATGCTCTTCTGGGTATTCATCTTGTATTGCGCCGACTGGTCTGACCGCCGGCTGCTGGGGGGAGGAGGAGGCGGCTGCCCAGCAGGCGGGGGTGGCATGAGGCTGTCTCCCTTGACGATCCTGGTGAGCCAGTGGCACTTCCGAGTGGTGTGGTTGGACGGCTTCGCACCACTATGGAATTTGCAGGGAGCATCCAAAGTCTGCTCATATGAGAAAGCCGGCAACCAGTTGGGCTTGCCGCCCTTCTGTCGTTTGGGCGGAGGCGGCCCTTCCGGCTGCTGGTCTTTGACTGTTGCCACCTGCCGGCTGGTGGAAGCCGGCTGCATGTCCTTGCGCTTATGGTCGTTCTGTTGTTGACGCCGACTAGCGTCTCCAGCCAGGGTTCGAGGAACATGAGGAGCCACTTTGCCAGTCGCACTAACTTGGATTTCCGCTTTCATGGAGGAGTCGGCCATGGCATATTTGTCTGCTATGATCAGCAGCTCGTCGAGGGTCTCTGGCTCGTTGCAGAGGAGCTTGTGCTTGACGAGGGTGCCCTCTCGACACCCGGCAGTGAAGTATTCGATGGACTGCACCTCGTGCATGCCCTCCCAGGAGTTACAGAGCTCGGCCCAGCGCGTGAGGTATTCGCGAGTTGACTCGTTGGGGCCTTGCATGCACAAGTAAAGCTGGCGAGGTTTGGGAGGCCGCTTGTACATGCTGGTGAAGTTGCGGATGAAGGCATCGGTGAAGTCGACCCAACTGTTGATGCTGCGGGGCTTCAAGCTGTTCAGCCAAGTCCGGGCTGTGCCCTGGAGCATGAGCGGAACATACTTCACGGCAACACGCTTGTTGCCATTTGCTATGCTGACTGCTGTGGAGTAGTCAACCAGCCAATCTTCTGGCTTCACAGAGCCGGTGTATTTGGGCGTGTCTCTTGGGAGTGTGAACCCTCTGGGGAAAGGCTCGTCTCGAATGCGGGGGCCGAAGCACGGCAGGCCCAGCTCATCTTCTTCTCCAAGCGCCAGGGATCGGTGGAGACGGTCGATCTGGTGGCGGGCATCATTCTCTCCGACTCCCTCTCGGCGGCCAAGACGGTCGCCGAGTGTCGGGTGGTCAACAGGCGGCAGGGAGACTCGCCTTTCCCTGCGAGGGGGAGGAGGCCGACAGTCGTCCCATCGTTCCATTGTTCTTGGGCGGCCGTCTTGGTCGCGCTCTATGGTGATATGAGTCCGACTGCGGCTAGCAGCCGGCTCCTTGTCTTTTCTTCCACGGACGCCACCGGTCGGCGTCCGAGATGTCGCGCCTTGGTCTTGGCGGGGGTGCAGGTCGTCATTATGCCGACGCAGCGCGTCAGTGCGGCAGCCGGCCTCGTTCTGCTCGGCAGCCGCGTCGAGGAGCCCCTGAACGCGCTCCGCCATCAGGCGACGCTCCTCACCCTCGTACTTGTCTAGCTCGTCTGCTGCCGCTTGGGCAGCTCGGATGTTTTCCGCCGGCGTGGCGTAGACGGGGCGATCTTCCCCGAACACGTTGGCGATGGCCACGCCGCGCTGCTGGACTACGCCAAGGCAGCTGGGCTTGGCGGGAGCCGGCGTGCCACCCACAGCGCGGTCCATCTCGCGCTGATAGGCCTCCGACAGGCGTCTCATGTTGGCCAGCTTCTTGGCGCCTTCGACAAGCTGAAGGCGGCGCGCCTCCAGCGTCTTGGTGTCGGCATCTTCGGGAATGGGTGCGGTCAGGTCTTGTAGTGCCGCATCAAGCAGGTCGCGAGCACCTCCGTCGGAGTGCTCGCCGTGACTGATGACAAGTACCTCTGTGACGGTGCTTTCGCCGCTCTCGGCGCGAGGGAGCGGCTCGTCGTAGACCACCACATTGGTGGGGAACGCGTCGAGCGACGCGGTGTCGGAGTCGACCAGCATCGGGTCGGTGGAGCCTACGGACTCCAAGTCCACAACAGGCTCGCTGGCGACGTGGAGTTGGTCGAGGAGGCCCGCGAGGAGGCTCTCGGGGTCGCCTGTGCCCGCGTCGGATGCGGGCTCGTCGGAGAGGCAGACCTCACCGACAAGATCGGCGAGGCAACTGGCCGCGCAGGCAATTTCTGCGCCAAGCAGCGCTTCGGCGCAGACTCCGTCTGGCGTGCCGGGCTGGCTGCGCTCGCCAGGGAGAAAAAGGATTCCCGTCCAGAACAGGTCTCCGGATGACGGTGCACCTTGCCCCATGGTGGGCGCCAAATGTCGGGGGTTGGGTGCGACATATGCCAAAGGATGGCTTATAATGGTGGGAGCGAGTAGAACGTCGCCGGTGCTCGGAAGCGGGATTAGGCGTAGACACGAATGCCTGCGTACTTTACCCAGGTTCGGGGCTCTCCTAGGATATAACACCCCTAGTCCTGCTCTACGGGGTCTCTGCATGATCACTAAGGCAAAGTGAGTACAAGGGTGCTCCTCGAGCTGTATCTGGAGGTAGGAGAAGGCAAGGCTAGCTTTCTCCTTCCTATATCTCTGGCCTAGTTCTAATGGGTCCGAACCCTTTGCATGGGTGCCCTAGGGGGTTTATATAGGCCTACCCCCAGGGGTACAAGGGTAATATGACTGGGCGCAGGCCCAGCCACCAGTCTCTTCGGCCACCGACTTCTCCGCCGACTGCTGGGGCCCGCCAATGGGGGGGCCCCGCCGACTGGTCTGGTATGAAGCCGACAGGCCGTACCCGCTGCTTGGGGGTCTTGCCGGCTGCTGATCACTGTAGCCGCGCTTCTAATAACGCAGGCTTAGTCGAAGGATCATGGCTAGAGCACCACCGTCATGGCGGGCGATTACTGTGGCCACTCCCCGTCTTGTCTGGTTAATGGCGTGTGGGGCCCGTGGGAGGAGGAGGCCGACTCCTAGGGGCGGACTCCCATCGGGTCTGATTGGTAGGGCTCTTCGCCGTCTTCTGGACTCTCGCTGACTGGTGGGGCCCGTCGTCCTTGGGCCATACAGACAGGTCGTCGTGGGGGCAGGACTCCGCCTGCCCGTGGTGACGTCAGGGCTGGCATGGCAACAGTGCCGCGCCGGGCGGGGCTCCTCGTTGGTACATCACACTGTGGCCGCGACAGCCGTTAGGAAGGGGAGGGGATGGGCTGTACTGTATCCATCCCCCGCCCCGTTCCCCTTGATGTGGGTACGGGCTTCGAAGGGACCATGGGCCGACTCCTCGGAGCCGGCTTCTCTGGAAGCCGCCTGGTAGGAGTCGGCTCGTCTCGACCTCGCCTTCTGGACTCGGCCGTCTACGGGCATCCGACTATTTCTCCAGCCGTCTTCCAGAAGGCGGCTCTTTACCTTGGCATCCTAAGGGGCGCGGTCAGCCCCGATATCTTGAAAGGTTATGGGCGTCGGGTTAGCCTACCCGTGGCCCATTACTCCGACATCGAGACATGTGAATCATGCTTGCTCAGCAAGATGACTAAGTCTCCTTTCACAAAGAGTTGCGAGAGGGCGTCCGGGCTGTTGGAGCTTATACACAACGATGTGTGTGGTCCAATGAGCACAACCACTAGAGGTGGCTATCAGTACTTCGTGACTTTTACCGACGACTTGAGTAGATATGGATATATCTATTAGATGAGGCACAAGTCGGAAAGTTTTGAAAAGTTCAAAGAGTTTCAAAACGAGGTTGAGAATCAGCTCGGAATACTATAAAACTTCTACGATCAGATCATGGAGGTGAGTACATGAGCCAGGAGTTTGATGATCATCTGAAAAGCCGAGGTATAGTACCTCAGCTCACACCTCCGGGTACTCCACAGAGAAACGGCATGTTGGAACAGAGGAATAGGACCTTGTTGGACATGGTCCGTTCAATGATGAGCAAATCAGATTTACCCTTGTCATTCTAGGGATATGCTCTAGAAACTACAGCTTTCACACTTAACAGAGTACCATCAAAATCCATAGATAAGACACCACATGAGATGTGGACCGGGAAAAGTCCCAACCTGTCTTTTCTAAAGATTTGGGATTGTGAAGCATTTGTCAAGCGATTTATGTTAGACAAGCTTACACCCAAGTCGGATAAATGCATATTCGTGGGATATCCGAGGGAAACCTTGGGATATAGCTTCTACAACCAGGAAGAGAACAAAGTGTTTGTTGCTCGAAACGGGGTTTTCCTTGAGAAAGAGTTTCTCAGTCAGGAGGCCAGTGGGAGGACGGTCCAACTCAAATAAATTTGAGTACCACTCGGGGATGGCTCGGCGGGTGATGAGATCATACAGGAGTCAGTCAGGGAACCCGTGGTAGAAGCAGCACCGGAACCACGGAGGTCGAAAAGATTGCGCAGAGTGCGTGATGTATTGTTGCTAGAAAGTGACGAGCCGGCCACGTATGCGGAAGCGATGGTGAGCCTGGATTGCGAGGCATGGCTAGAGGCCATGAGATCCGAGTTAAAGTCCATGGATGAAAATCAAGTATGGGACTTGGTTGATCCGCCGCCTGGCGTAAAGGCCATTGGCTGCAATTGGGTCTTTAAGAAGAAATCCGATGTGAATGGAAATTTTCAGATCCACAAAGCTCGGCTTGTCGCTAAAGGTTATGGACAAGTTCAAGGAATTTACTACTACGAGACTTCCTCGCCGGTAGCAAAGCTGAAGTCAGTGAGGATCGTACTAGCTATACCTACATATTTCGATTACGAGATATGGCAGATGGATGTCAAAACAGATTTCCTTCATGGAAATTTAACCGAGTACGTGTATATGATACATCCCGAGGGTTTTGTCGATCCGACTAGCACTAGTAAAGTATGCAAGCTCAAGAGATCCATTTATGGGTTGAGGCAAGCATCTTGGAGTTGGAACATTCGTTTTGATGAGGTCGTCACTGGTCTCGGTTTCATCAAAAGCGATGAGGACGCTTGTTTATACAAGCAGTTAAGTGGGAGCTCGATTGTGTTTTTGATCTTGTATGTGGATGACATACTACTGATCGGAAATGATGTTTCGAAGCTGAACTTGGTCAAGGAATCATTGAATGGCAAGTTTTCAATGAAGGACCTTGGTGAGGCAGTTTACATTTTAGGCATCAAGATCTATAGAGATAGATCGAGAAGGTTGCTCGTCTTGAGCCAAAGCACGTACATAGATAAAGTGTTGAAGCGGTTCAACATGAGTGAGGCCAAGAAAGGGTTCTTGCCTGTCTCACATGGTACAGGGCTAAGCGAGACTCAGTGTCCTTCGACATCTGATGAGCGAAGCAGGATGAGTCAGATTCCGTATGCCTCGGCAATTGGATCCATCATGTATGACATGATATGTACATGGCCTGATGTTGCTTTTGTAATAAGCCTAACAAGTAGATACCAGGGCAACCCAGGTGAGAGTCACTGGCCAGCGGTAAAGACTATTTTGAAGTACCTAAAAAGGACTAAAGAGATGTTCCTAGTTTATGGAGGTAAGGAAAAGCTCGTCGTAAGGGGTTACGCCAATGCTAGTTTCCAAACCGACATAGATGATTGTCGATCACAGTACAGATTCGTGTATGTCATGAACAGAGGAGCAGTGAGCTGGATGAGTTCCAACCAAGATACGGTGGCCGATTCTACCACAGAAGCCGAATACATTGCGACTTGTGAAGCTGCAAAGGAAGGTGTTTGGGTCCGGCATTTTCTGGATAATCTTGGTATTTTGCCAGCCTCGGTAAAACCGTTGGACCTTTATTGTGATAATTCTGGTTCCATCGCACAAGCCAAGGAGCCGAGGGATCACCACAAGACCAGACGCATAGATCAAAAATATCACCTGATACAAAAGATCGTAAAGAATGGTGATGTTGAGTTATGAAAAATTCACAAGGATGCAAATGTTGTAGATCCGTTGACTAAGCCGATTCCACAATCCAAGCATGAGGGGAACGTTAGAGCTATGGGAATTAGATGTCTATTTGATTGACTCTAGTGCAAGTGGGAGACTGTTGGAGATATGCCCTAGAGGCAATCATGTATGATGATATTTCCTATGTGTTTATGAATAAAGATAGTCCTTGGACATTATCAATGATGTGTACCAGCAAGTACGTGACTTGTTTGTGGGACTACGCATTGTATGATGACTGTCCTAAAAGGTCCCTAGTCGAAAGGGGTGTGTGGATGCGCAGCCAACTAGACTAGCATATAACACGGTCGATGGCTTGGTCTCACTAGCCATGGGGCATTGAATGCTAACCGGATAATATGGACTTGGAAGGATCTAGTTGGATTCGACGTAGTCAGATCTGAGTTGAGATAAGGTCCGAGTCGGACTAACCCAACTATGAGACGCAGCGATATGTCATCTGTGAGTCTCTAGTACAACATACGTTCTATGTCCTAAGACCTGAGCTAGCGCATGTACTCGGGATGGTGACAGACTTGCTTTGGGCCAATCAAACGCTACTTCGTGACTGGGTAGTTACAAAGGTAGGTTTCGGGCTTGTCCAGACCCATGCTGCGAGACATGGTAGAGCAAGATGGGATTTACCCTCCGATCAGGAGAGATATACTCTGGGCCCCTCGTGCGATCCGACCAGGATAAGCATGGCCATGCGACAAGGGTTATGAGATAATCTGGTTTGTGGTCGGCATCATTGAAACGAGAAAGAGGTCGGGCTAGCAAAAGGATGACAGACTCGCCTTGAGCCTGACAACATATATCGTGTGGCAAAAGTAATGGAAGTATGATGTACAGGTTCACCTAACCAGCTTCATAGTCTGCTTGGTGATCGGCATGCCTTGCTAGGGGCCGCTACCAACCATGCAATTCGGAGGTGATATGAACTGCGACCAAGCCGGCTTGAACCTAAGGGGTCGCGCGCTTAAGGGAAAGAACCTATGAGGTCGGATCCGAGGACACTGGTCGGATGTGATCCGATCTGTGTTTGGATTGTGGCCGAGTAGACTTATGGGCTTTAGGGTCCATGAGAGGCCCAAGTGCTGAGCCCACAACCGATGCCTATTTAAAGTGGATGTGCTGCACACTCAGGCGATTTTATCGCTTCGGTGTTGTCACTAGGGTTTTCATGTGTTGTGAATAGACACCTCCACTCGCTGCCGATTGTGTGATCGGACCTAGCAGTCCACCGCACGACGTTCCACCTACATGCGCGGATACTGTTAGAGGCAATGCACCTGCGCCGATCCGGCAACCGGCTATTCGAGGGATATCGAACAAGGAGGAGACGATCCACGCGGACGCACTGCACCAACTCTTCTTCTGCAGCACGGCACTACGCGTCTAGTGGTAACGAATTGTGATCCATCTCCCATAGCATGTTCTTGGTTGTTCTGCGCGTAGGAAAATTTTAGTTTGCAGTCGACGCACCCTACTGTAGAACCTAACAGCTCCAAGATATTGTGTGCTGCATCTCACACGGTTGGTGATAATGAACTTTGTGCGATCTACTTGATTTTTCGTCTTGATTTGAATTACATAATGGGGTCATAGCTGCAAAGTATGGTGTTTGAATTGCTAGAACTTTTGTCTGCAGTGACCATGCAACTATAGGTGTGTCGTCAAAACAATTGGAATTATTCAGGGGTCATTTGGACATTTTTATATATTACTTGGTTTTCTAGGCATTTCAGGTGCACAATTCAAAATTAAACTACATGCACATGCTCCGGTGCACCAAAATGGGTTGTAAAATGATATATGTGTGCATGGGTTGATGCTTATGTCCCATGCAAGAAATGGGGATGAATTTCAAACACCACAGCACCGTGGCTCTCCGGCAAACGTTGAGGTACTTGATTTTGTAATTCTAGTAAATCCAAAACTCGTCTAAAATTTATGAACCTTGGCATGCTATCGTGGAATGGCATCAACATGCTGGGGTAAAAAATATTGTCCCATTTGGGGTAGGTTATCGTATAATCTTCTCACAAACCAGAACCTCTCACAAGAAGCCTCATGGTTCTGGTAGGGAAACATGTCTTCTTTGTGGACGAAACGATATCTGTTGCCTCTTCATGCTTTCAAAACATTTCTAGTGGCAACGTAGAACAACAGGAGTGTTGTGTCATTTTGGGATTTTTTTTCGTGGTTTGCTTCGTCATTTTTATGCATTAACTGAGTTTTCTATGCGTTTATGTGCATAATTCAAATTTGAACTACATGCAAATGCTCCAGTGCATATAAACGGGTTGAAATATCAAATGTGTGTCCTTGGTTGCAACCTTAGGTCCCATGCAAGAAATGGGATGAATGTCAAACACCTTTGCCACCGTCGCTCGCCCGCTAACATTGAGATACATGGTTTTAAAATTCTCGTAAATCGAAAACTCGTCTGGAAATAATGAAACTTGACATGCTATCATGGAGTGGCATCAACATGCAGTGGTAAAAATATTGTCCCGTTTGGGGTAGGTTGGGTTATAAGCTTCTCACAAACCAGAGCTTCTTGCAACAAGCCTCATGGTTGTGGTAGGGAACGTTTCACCTTTCTAGACGAAACAATATCTGTTGCCTCTTCTTGATTTCAATTTTTTCTCTAGTGTCAACATAGAACAACAGGAGTGTTGTGTTAAATTCTGAAAATTTTCGGAGTTCATTTGGACATTTTTATACGTTAATTGAGTTTTCAATGCATTTATGCGCATACTTCAAATTTGAACTACAGGCACATGCTCTAATGCATATAAATTGGTTGAAAATTTAAATATGTGTCCTTGGTTGCATGCTTAGGTCCCATGCAAGAAATGGGAATGAATGTCAAACACCCTGCCACCATCACTCAGTTGCAAACATTAAGATACATGGTTTTTGAATTCTAGTAAATCCAAAACTCGTATGAAATTCATGAAACTTGGCATGCTATCATGGAGCGGCATCAACATGTCGTGGTAAATTTTTTTTCCCATTTGGGGCATGTTTGGGTATAAGCTTCTCACAACAAGTCTGATGGTTCTGGTAGGGAACGTGCCACCTTTGGGGACGAACCAATATCCGTTGCCTCTTATTGCTTAAAACAATTGCTAGTGTCAACATAGAACAACAGGAGTGTTGTGTTAAATTTTGGAATTTTTCGGGGTTCATTTGGACATTTTTATACATTAACTGGGTTTTCTAGGCATTTTATGTGCATAATTCAAATTTGAACTACATGCACATGCTCCAGTGCATATAAATTTGTTGAACAATCAAATCTGTGTCCTCGGGTGCATGCTTAGGTCCCATGCAAGAAATGGGAATGAATTTCAAACATCAAGGCACTGTTGATTGCCGACAAAACGTTGATATACTTTGTTTTTAAATTCTAGTAAATCCAAAACTTGTCTGAAATTCATGAAACTTGGCATGCTATCATGGAATGGCACCCGACATGCTGTGCTATTTTCCGTGTCCATTTTGAGAGATGGCGCACTCGAATAACAACCAACAAAGGCATTTTGAAACAAATAGCCGCCACTGTAACATCTCAAACGTTTTGTATAAAATTGTGTGTGTTCTGTTAACCATTCACGTGACGCCAGGCCTCACCTTTTTAATGGCTAGGAGGTGCCATGCAGACAGGTGCTTGACTGAACGAGAGGCGTGCGAGCTGTACTCCAATGCGCAGGCTCACCAGGAAGCGTGCGAGCTGTACTACAATGCGCAAGCTCACCAGGAAGCATGCGAGTTGTACGCCGCGCAGGCTTACTTGGAAGCGAGCCCTCTGACTTCCATGGCTGCCCGCCTTGCTCACACCCTCTCCATTAATGGCACCCAACCTGCAGTTTAATACGGTTTTAGATATAAAACACTCATCGCAAATGTTTTAGTTAGAACACCCGTATGCAAACCGACAGCTTCGTCGGGAAGCCTAGCAAAAATGTGCCAAGCAGGATTTGTGCAGCTCTTGATCGCAAACGTTTTAGATAGAACACCCGTATGTAAACCGACAGCCTCCCCAGTAGCCAAGGGAAAATGTGCCGAGCAGGATTTGTGCAGCTCTTCATCGCAAACGTTTTAGATAGAACACCTGTATGCAAAGTGAGAGTTATGGTCTTCCGCAGTAAGCCGAGGGAAAATTCGCCGCGCAGGATTTGTGCATCTCTTTAACACAAATGGTTCAGATTGAATAAGGTATGCAAAGAGAGACTTCGACGCTAAGCCAAGATAAAATCTAGCAAGAAGGATTAGTACCTCCCTTCAACGCAAACAGTTTTTTCGGATGACCCATGTGCAACCACGTACAGACAATTTGGTAAGATTTGCATCTGTCATATTGGGTATATTGCCATTTGTCAAACTAGAAAGATTGACATTTGTTGATCTAGTAACATTGCCATTTGTCAACCTTGTAACACTACGATTTGTCAAAATATGCAGCTAAAAATCAATAGCACTATCTAATTTTTGTAACTAAAATTCAGTAATTAAGCATATATTTCATTCATAGATTAAGAAATTGTTCTTTATACAAACAGTTCAACTCGACAGCTGAACCGACCAAACTTTCCCCAATTGTTGCCAACCTTGTACTGAAATAGCTAGTTCAACTATAGATACTAGCTAATTTTAAGTACGTTGTATGGTTCCACCACATCTATAGTCATATGAACTGAACAAAATAGCCCCTAAATACTACTACTACGGAGGGGCTTTGTACTACTTCCAGCAGCCTCTCCTATGCCGAGCGCGCTTAGTAAGAGGAAGACAAGGAGGAGCCTACCGACGAGCTGGACAACTGCAATGTGGTACCTTCCGCTGCTCCACCTTCAGCGATGCTCTCCTCTAATGCCCTCCGCCACTCCTGACGACCCTCTTGAAGCGGCGGGACTGCTCGTAGATCTCCTAATTCCTCGCCTCTGCGTCGGCGTGTGCTGTGGCCACGGCTGCGGTATGGCTCTTCGCGTGCTCGACGAGGTGCTCCTCCTCCTCCCGTAGGAACTCGATGTACCGTGCAAGGTCGCTGACGCACGTGCGGGCCTCCACCTCCTCTTCCCTCCTTCGAGCGGCGGTGGCGGAGCGGGTGATGATCCCGGCGGTCGAAGGTGGGCTGGCGGCCACGGCGGCCGACGATGGGGCGGCGGCCACAACCACCACCTCCCGCCTTCGGGCCACGGTGGCGGAGTGGGTGATGGCCACAGTGGCCCGCAATGGGGTGGCAGCCACAACGGCCACCTCCCGCCTTTGGGTCGTGACGGTGGAGCCGGTGTTGGCCCTGGCTTTTGACGGTGGTGTGGCGGCCATGGCCGTAAACGGTGGTTTGGCGGCAACGGCGGACGGCAACAACAGCCGACGGGCAGCGGCGTCGGAGCATGTGGTGGGTGTTCCACGCACACCCAACAGGGACACTACACGCACTACACTATGCTGGGGACTGCGCCGCCGCCGCGGTGTAGCCTCCCACCTGGAGCTGTCCTCTGATGATGGCAGAGTGGATGAGCGACGACGATGGATCGGTGCCATTGGTGATTGTGGGAGAAGCAGAAGAGATAAGCTACAGGGAGGGAGGGGAAAATGCAACGCAGGACTCGCCGACCGTGAGGGTTTATATAGCAGGCCGGTAAGTATTGGGATTTTGGGGGATTTCACCGAGTCGGGTGGGAAGCTTGCACGGGAACCTACAAGGTTGCGCAAGAACAGGCTCACCGACTATTCATTGGCGCCACTTCGAGCCACCGTGTGGCCAAAAGAACGCCCCCCGCACACTGCGCAAGCTTACGCTGTAAGCTGTCCGTGGCAGCAGGGTGACAAGATGTGTGAGAGGAGGATGAGAGGCCATGTACACATACGGTTAATAAAAAAGCATTGGCGATTTAATTACCTACTATACCCCCGTCCTGGTTTATAAGTAGGATTTAACTAATAAAATACGAATGCATGCTGCCAAGATTATATCGTCGTATTCGTATTTGAACATAGTTTCCAATTATATAATTTTTATAACATGCATTAACATTTTGTTGGTTAAATTTAAGGGCAAAGTATGGCACATAATATAAAGGGGACTAATGTGACGGAGGTAGTAGCACACGGCCACTCTCTACACAGCGACACAACTGCCGACCGGCTTGTAGGCGATCATTCCCTGTGTGTTTAGGTACCCATTTTCTAATGGGTCCTTCGAAGTGATGAATAAGGCAGAGTGATTGTATTGCTTGTCCACTTCTTCTCTTGAGGTGAAATTGTTTGGATCATGCGGGTAGAAGCCTTGCTCAATGATTCTCCAAAGGTTTGTTGAGCTGTGATTCAAATAAGACTTGATGCGAAAACCCCAATTAGCAAAAGCACCCTTGACAAGCTTAGCAGGAGGACCAAGATGGTTAATGCGCAGTGTAGGGACCGGTCCTCCATAGAAAGGGGGAGGAGGAACTGAGCCAAAGGTTCCCATCCCATTATTGTTCTGAGGGGAAGAAGTTTGGGTACCTTTAGCTGCCTCCTTGCCGGAATTGGCCTTCGACTCCGATGCAGTTGGATTAACCACATGCAAAGGATCGGGAGTGACTTTCAAACCCTCAAGCAATTCTTTAGACATGGACTTGACTTCAGTCATCATAGACGACTTAAGTGAGGCCATGGCTTCAATTAAGTCATCTCGTGTGTCGCGGGAAACCACGTCCACCTAGGGGACCAGGAGGTCCATTGCTGGTTTGGCAGGGGGTGACGCGTTGCACAAAGAGCAGACCAGTGTGGGGCAGCGCGACATAGATCACACAGGCAATTTACATAGGTTCGGGCCGCCGCCAGGCGTAAAACCCTACTCCTGCTGGGCTCGCGCCATGGCTTCCGAAGCCGTACTTGGCATGGATGTTGATGAAGTCGATCATACCGTCGCTCGGCTCCTGACAGTGCCAACGGCGGTAGCACTTGATGTCTACTACACAACCTTCTTCTTGTAGACGTTGTTGGGCCTCCAAGTGCATACGTTTGTAGGACGGTAGCAAATTTCCCTCAAGTGGATGACCTAAGGTTTATCAATCCGTGGGAGGTGTAGGATGAAGATGGTCTCTCTCAAGAAACCCTGCAACCAAATAACAAATAGTCTCTTGTGTCCCCAACACACCCAATACAATGGTAAATTGTATGGGTGCACTAGTTTGGTGAAGAGATGGTGATACAAGTGTAATATGGATAGTAGATAATAGTTTTTTCAATCTGAAAATATAAAACAACAAGGTAACTAATGATAAAAGTGAGCACAAACGGTATTGCAATGCTAGGAAACAAGGCCTAGGGTTTATACTTTCACTAGCACAAGTCCTCTCAACAATAATAACATAATTGGATCATATAACTATCCCTCAAAGAGTCACCCCAAAGTCACTAATAGCGGAGAACAAACGAAGAGATTATGGTAGGGTACGAAACCACCTCAAAGTTATCCTTTCTGATCGATCTATTCAAGAATCCATAGTAAAATAACATGACGCTATTCTTTCCGTTCGATCTATCATAGAGTTCGTACTAGAATAACACCTTAAGACACAAATCAACCAAAACCCTAATGTCACCTAGATACTCCAATGTCACCTCAAGTATCCGTGGGTATGATTATACGATATGCATCACACAATCTCAGATTCATCTATTCAACCAACACAAAGTACTTCAAAGAGTGCCCCAAAGTTTCTATCGGAGAGTCAAGATGAAAACGTGTGCCAACCCCTATGCATAGGTTCATGGGCGGACCCGCAAGTTGATCACCAAAACATACATCAAGTGGATCAATAGAACACCCCATTGTCACCACGGGTATCCCACGCAAGACATACATCAAGTGTTCTCAAATCCTTAAAGACTCAATCTGGTAAGATAACTTCAAAGGGAAAACTCAATCCATTACAAGAGAGTAGAGGGGGAGAAACATCATAAGATCCAACTATAATAGCAAAGCTCGCGATACATCAAGATCGTGCCACCTCAAGAACACGAGAGAGAGAGAAAGAGATCAAACACATGGCTACTGGTACATACCCTCAACCCCGAGGGAGAACTACTCCCTCCTCATCATGGGGAGCGCCGGGATGATGAAGATGGCCACCGGAGATGGATTCCCCCTCCGGTAGGGTGCCGGAACGGGTCTAGATTGGTTTTCGGTGGCCAGGGAGGCTTCTGGTGGCGGAACTCCCGATCTATTCTGCTCCCCGAAGTTTTTAGGGTATATGGATATATATATATATATGGGAGGAAGAAGTACGTCGGTGGACCTCCGGGCTGTCCACGAGGCAGGGGGCGCGCCCAGGGGGGTGGGCACGCCCCCCACCCTCGTGGGCAGCCCGGGACTCTCCTGGTCCAACTCCGATACTCCGTGGGCTTCTTCTGGTCCAAAAATAAGTTCCGTGAAGTTTCAGGTCAATTGGACTCCATTTGATTTTCCTTTTCTGCGGTACTCTAAAACAAGGAAATAACAGAAACTGGCACTGGGCTCTGGGTTAATTTCTGCTCGTGATCAAAGAACACGAGAGAGAGAAAGAGAGATCAAACACATGGCTACTGGTACATACCCGCAACCCCGAGGGAGAACTACTCCCTCCTTGTCATGGAGAGCGACGGGATGATGAAGATGGCCATCGGAGAGGGATTCCCCCTCGGGCAGGGTGCCGAAACGGGTCTAGATTGGTTTTCGGTGGCTACGGAGGCTTCTGGCGGCGGAACTCCTGATCTATTCTGCTCCCCGAAGTTTTTAGGGTATATGGATATATATGGGAGGAAGAAGTACGTCGGTGGACCTCCGGGCTGTCCACGAGGCAGGGGGGCACGCCCAGGGGGGTGGGCGCACCCCCACCCTCGTGGGCAGCTCGGGACTCTCCTAGTCCAACTCCGATACTCCGTGGGCTTCTTCTGGTCCAAAAATAAGTTCCGTGAAGTTTCAGGTCAATTGGACTCCTTTGATTTTCCTTTTCTACGATACTCTAAACAAGGAAAAAACAGAAACTGGCACTGGGCTCTGGGTTAATAGGTTAGTCCCAAAAGTAATATAAAAGTGTCTAATAAAGCCCATAAACATCCAAAACAGATAATATAATAGCATGAATACTTCATAAATTATAGATACATTGGAGACGTATCAGCATCCCCAAGGTTAATTTCTGCTCATCCTCGAGTAGGTAAATGATAAAAGAAATAATTTATGAAGTGTGAATGCTAGCAGGTGTACAAGTTTGATCAATGATAATTTTAATCACCTTCTCTAGCATCATTATATATCATAACAATAGCTCATCTCATAAAGCTTCTCATGATGAAGTAACAAACTATTCACATGTTAAAGTATAGATCATAAACTTTCTTGAAAACTAACAAACCGTGTTATCAGTCATCAAACAATTACAATTCATCTTATTTTTAGGAAGAGTCTATGTCAGAGCTTTGATTTAGCAAACCCCACATACTCAACTATCATGTATTCTTTCACAATTGCTAACACACACGCGATACTTATGGGTTCAAAGTTTTAATCAGACACAGAGAAAGATAGGGGCTTATAGATTCGCCTCCCAACCTTTTACCTCAAGGGTAATGTCAACAATAATAGTTCATGATGCCTTACATCCAATTGGATATATATATATATATATATCAGAATCTTTCCAACACAATGTTCTTGCCAAAAGATAAAATGTAAAAAGGAAAGGTGAAGATCACCATGACTCTTGCATAAGGGTAGAAGATAAAAGTAAATACAGACCATTCGCAGAGGGAAGCAGAGGTTGTCATGCACTTTTATAGTTGGATGCATAAAATTTAATGCAAAAGAACGGTCACTTTATATTGCCCCCTGTGATAGGGACCTTTATTATGCAGTCTGTTGCTTTTATTGCTTCCATATCACAAGATCGTATAAAGCTTATTTTCTCCACACTAAAAGAGCATACATATTTAGAGAGCAATTACTATTGCATGCACCGATGACAACTTACTTGAAGGATCTTACTCAATCCATATGTAGGTATGGTGGACTCTCATGGCAATACTGGTTTAAGGGATGTTTGCAAGCACAAGTAGTATCTCTACTTGGTGCAAAGAATTTGGCTAGCATGAGGGGGAAAGGCAAGCTCGACATGTTGGATGATCCATGACAATGTACTTTATTTCAGATATAAGAAAACATAACCCATTACGTTGTCTTCCTTGTCCAACATCAACCTTTTAGCATGTCATATTTTAATGAGTGCTCACAACAACAAAAGATGTCCAAGATAGTATATTTATATGTGAAATCTCTCTTCCTTCAATATTCTTTCATGAATTGTTCAAGTGACCAATACAATGTTTGACAACCTTCAATAAATTTAACACCTCTACTTCTTATATGTGAAGTCGTTACTCCCCATGGGATAAGCATATGAAACATATATAATTTCAGATCTATGATATTCACTCATTCAACTATTTACTCATAGGATATAATTGAAGCACACGAGTAAATGACAAACTACTCCAAAAAGATATAAGTGAAGATCAATGAGTAGTTAAATAATTATGTAGATATGTGAAGACTCTCTAACATTTAATAATTTCATATCTTGGTATTTTATTCAAACATCAAGCAAAACTAAGTAAAATAAAATGACGCTCCAAGCAAAAGACATATCATGTGGTAAATAAAAATATAGCTCCAAGTAAAGTTACCGATGAACGAAGACGAAAGAGGGGATGCCTTCCGGGGCATCCCCAAGCTTAGGATTTTTGGTGTCCTTGGATATTACCTTGGGGTGCCTTGGGCATCCCCAAGATTAGGCTCTTTCCACTCCTTATTCCATAGTCCATCGAATCTTTACCCAAAACTTGAAAACTTCACAACACAAAACTTAACAGAAAACTCGTAAGCTCCGTTAGTATAAGAAAATAAATCACCACTTAGGTACTGTTGTGAACTCATTCTAAATTCATATTGGTGTAATATATACTGTATTTCAACTTCTCTATGGTTCATACCCTCCGATACTACTCATAGATTCATCAAAATAAGCAAACAACACATAGAAAACAGAATCTGTCAAAAACAGAACAGTATGTAGTAATCTGTATCAAACGTATACTTCTGGAACTCATAAAATTCTAAAATAAATTGGTGGACCTGAATAATTTATCTATTAATAATATGCAAAAAGAATTAACTAAATATCACTCTCCAGTAAAAAATGGCAGCAATTCTCGTGAGCGCTAAAGTTTCTGATTTTTACAGCAAGATCGCAAAGACTTTCCCCAAGTCTTCCCAAAGGTTCTACTTGGCACAAACACTAATTAAACACAAAAAACACAACCAAAATAGAGGCTAGATAAATTATTTATTACTAAACAGAACCAAAACGCAAGAAACTAAAATAAAGTTGGGTTGCCTCCCAACAAGCGCTATCGTTTAATGCCCCCAGCTAGGCATGATGATTTCAATGATGCTCACATAAAGGATAAGAATTGAAACATAAAGAGAGCATAATGAATAATATGACTAGCACATTTAATCCTAACCCTCTTCCTATGCATAGGTTTTTTTGAGCAAACAACTTATGGGAACAATAATCAACTAGCATAGGAGGGCAAAACAAGCATAACTTCAAAACTTTAAGCCCATAGAGAGGAAACTTGATATTATTGCAATTCCTACAAGCATATATTCCTCCCTCATAATAATTTTCAGTAGAATCATGAATGAATTCAACAATATAACCAGCACCTAAATCATTCTTTTCATGATCTACAAGCATAGAATTTTTATTACTCTCCACATAAGCAAACTTCTTCTCATGAATAGTAGTGGGAGCAAACTCAACAAAATAACTATCATGTGAGGCATAATCCAATTCAAAACTAAAATCATGATGACAAGTTTCATGGATACCATTATTCTTTATAGCATACAAGTCATCACAATAATCATCATAGATAGCAACTTTGTTCTCATAATCAATTGGAACCTCTTCCGAAATAGTGGATTCATCACAAAATGAAGTCATGACCTTTCCAAATCCACTTTCATCAATATAATCATCATAAATAGGAGGCATGCTTTCATCGTAATAAATTTTCTCATCAAAACTTGGTGGACAAAAAATATCATATTCATCAAACATAGCTTCCCCAAGCTTGTGGCTTTGCATATCATTAGCATCATGGATATTCAAGGAATTCATACTAACAACATTGCAATCATGCTCATCATTCAAAATTTTAGTGCCAAACATTCTAATGCATTCTTCTTCTAGCACTTGATCACAATTATCGGAATCCTTATTTTCATGATAGATATTAAAAAGATGAAGCATATGAGGTACCCTTAATTCCATTTTTTGTAGTTTTCTTTTATAAACTAAACTAGTGATAAAACAAGAAACTAAAATATTCGATTGCAAGATCTAAAGATATACCTTCAAGTGCTAACCTCCCCGGCAACGGCGCCAGAAAAGAGCTTGATGTCTACTACACAACCTTCTTCTTGTAGACGTTGTTGGACCTCCAAGTGCAGAGGTTTGTAGGACAGTAGCAAATTTCCCTCAAGTGGATGACCTAAGGTTTATCAATCCGTGGGAGGCGCAGGATGAAGATGGTCTCTCTCAAGCAACCCTGCAACCAAATAAGAAAGAGTCTCTTGTGTCCCCAGTACACCCAATACAATGGTAAATTGTATAGGTGCACTAGTTCGGTGAAGAGATGGTGATACAAGTGCAATATGGATAGTAGATAATAGTTTTTGTAATCTGAAAATATCAAAACAGCAAGGTAACTAATGATAAAAGTGAGCACAAACGGTATTGCAATGCTAGGAAACAAGGCCTAGGGTTTATACTTTCACTAGCACAAGTCCTCTCAACAATAATAACATAATTGGATCATATAACTATCCCTCAAAGAGTCACCCCAAAGTCACTAATAGCGGAGAACAAACGAAGAGATTATGGTAGGGTACGAAACCACCTCAAAGTTATCCTTTCTGATCGATCTATTCAAGAATCCATAGTAAAATAACATGACGCTATTCTTTCCGTTCGATCTATCATAGAGTTCGTACTAGAATAACACCTTAAGACACAAATCAACCAAAACCCTAATGTCACCTAGATACTCCAATGTCACCTCAAGTATCCGTGGGTATGATTATACGATATGCATCACACAATCTCAGATTCATCTATTCAACCAACACAAAGTACTTCAAAGAGTGCCCCAAAGTTTCTATCGGAGAGTCAAGATGAAAACGTGTGCCAACCCCTATGCATAGGTTCATGGGTGGACCTGCAAGTTGATCACCAAAACATACATCAAGTGGATCAATAGAACACCCCATTGTCACCACGGGTATCCCACGCAAGACATACATCAAGTGTTCTCAAATCCTTAAAGACTCAATCTGGTAAGATAACTTCAAAGGGAAAACTCAATCCATTACAAGAGAGTAGAGGGGGAGAAACATCATAAGATCCAACTATAATAGCAAAGCTCGCGATACATCAAGATCGTGCCACCTCAAGAACACGAGAGAGAGAGAAAGAGATCAAACACATGGCTACTGGTACATACCCTCAACCCCGAGGGAGAACTACTCCCTCCTCATCATGGGGAGCGCCGGGATGATGAAGATGGCCACCGGAGATGGATTCCCCCTCCGGTAGGGTGCCGGAACGGGTCTAGATTGGTTTTCGGTGGCTACGGAGGCTTCTGGTGGCGGAACTCCCGATCTATTCTGCTCCCCGAAGTTTTTAGGGTATATGGATATATATATATATATGGGAGGAAGAAGTACGTCGGTGGACCTCCGGGCTGTCCACGAGGCAGGGGGCGCGCCCAGGGGGGTGGGCACGCCCCCCACCCTCGTGGGCAGCCCGGGACTCTCCTGGTCCAACTCCGATACTCCGTGGGCTTCTTCTGGTCCAAAAATAAGTTCCGTGAAGTTTCAGGTCAATTGGACTCCATTTGATTTTCCTTTTCTGCGGTACTCTAAAACAAGGAAATAACAGAAACTGGCACTGGGCTCTGGGTTAATAGGTTAGTCCCAAAAATAATATATAAGTGTCTAATAAAGCCCATAAACATCCAAAACAGATAATATAATAGCATGAATACTTCATAAATTATAGATACGTTGGAGACGTATCAGCGCTGCGCCCCCGCTGCTGTTGCGCGGCGACTACCTGGATGTGGTGCGGCGAAAGTGCTTGAGGGTCAGTGGCGCCATCGGGCACAGCGGCTTGGTCGGCCTGTCCCAGGGGAGGTGTACGCGTTGTGACCGCACCCGTGGTGGGGGCGGCCGGAGGGCGGCGGTTTGCCCTCGGTCCAAGCGCCGTTGCTGTGGTTGTGCCCGTCAGCGGGGGAGTGGGGCGCAGATGGAGTGGCTCCCTCACCCATACCTTGGGGAGCGTGGCCGTTGGGGTGCTGCTGATGTGGCTCTCCTCCGGCACCTCCTCCTCCTGCGTCGACCGTGGGGGAAGTGGTGGTGGCGTCGCCTGCTCTGACCACTTCCCTAGCAGCATCCGCGCCCTCATACGCCTCCGCACCCCCAGCGGCGTTAGAGGCCGCGGGCAGCGGAGCCTTCCAGGTGGATGGATGATCTGGGGGACCAGGCTTCTTCTTAGGCGCCATGGACGATGGTGTCGTCGAAGGTGAAGATGGTGGTGTAGATGACGCGTTGTGCACGCCTTCAGGTTCGTGCAAGCGAGCCCCCTACCTGGCACACCAAAGCTGTCGCGGGAAACCACGACCACCTATGGGACTAGGAGGCCCCTTGCTGGTTCGGCAGGGGGGCGACGCGTTGCACAAAGAGCAGACCAGTGTGGGGCAGCGCGAAAGAGATCACACGGGCAATTTACCCAGGTTCGGGCCGCCACGAGGCGTAAAACCCTACTCCTGCTTTGGTGGATTGATGGTGGAAAAGGTGGTGTTGGTGCGTAGTACACTTGCCCGGCAGGGGTTGCCTCAGGCAGCAGCGACTACGCGCGTATGGGGGTGTGAGTTATCCAACCTTCTAACATCTTATATGGTTTCCATGGGCCTCCTTTTATAGATCAAGGGGTAACCACAGTGGCAAAGTAGTCATTACGCATTGATAAGATAGCAAACATTGCTATCATACCTAACTCTGCGGGCTGATAGGGCGCATTAAATGGACCGCTTAACGTCACATTGTTGGTTACCCGGCAAGCGCAAGCTCCGCGCCTGTTCTCTTGACACGTTGCAAGACGGGTGTCATTTGTGGGTTTCTTCTGTAGGAAATGGCTGCCATGTGGCGAATGGCTACCACTTAATCACTTTGCGGCTCAACACCGCACTGATTGACGATGTCGGTCGTGTTGGAGTGGTTGGTGAGGCGATTTTGCCTCCATGAGCCCCGACAAGCCCTGCCGGGGCGCCTCGGTTGTCTGCATCTTGGGGTGGCCTCGCCCCTTGCTGGGCTTGCCTGCCCATCAAGGGAGGCTTTTCTCTTGACGGTATCCTGCTTCCTTGGATCATCCTTGGCCCCTCTGAATCTCTCGGTTTCTTGTACTCTGACTTGGGCTGGTGCTTCAACCTCGTTCCCACGCCTGTGCACAGTCTGGGCAACAAACCCAGGGTTTGTTGCACCGACACAAGCCCCCGGGCCTGCCCCGAATCCGCTTCTGAGCAACGTTGGGGTAGGGCCTAATAAGTGCATAGGCGAGGGATGCTGAATAGGCTGGTCTCTTGAAGTCTTCTTTGCTTCTCCACTAGCTTTGATTCCGGGCCGGTTTCCGGTTTCTCCGGGTGTCATGTAAAGCCAATAGTGGTGGGGCCACTCCAGTAATGGCCCGTGAATGACTTTTATGCACGGGGTAGAAACGACCAATTCACTCTTCCCACCACCCTCCTATCCTTGGCCAGGTATGTTGCATGCATCACGTGGGGTAGGTAAGGGAGGCGCGTGGCATGGGAGAGCATCATGGTGAGGGCTTGGTCATCTTGAATTGGCGGAGGAGGGCGGTGGTCACCCGTTGATGGAGCACCCCCTCCTCACCCTGCCTATAAAAGGGAGGGGTGAAGGAGGACGGAGTCATTCACCTTCGCCTTCCTCCTCTTCTTATCTTCTGCCTCCGCTGATCATGATGTGGGAGAGGGCTTGGGGCCAGCCCCCGGTCTCCATCTTGAAGGTTTCCATGTATCCGAAAGGGGGACTCGGGCGGCACGGCGACGACTCCGGGGGCGGCAATCCCGGCGTTCTTGCCGCCAGGCTGCCCGTGGCCTTGACTCCAGATGGACAGGGGAAAAGGCATTACGTGGCACTTATCTTTTTTCAATCTTAAATCTGTAGGAAATAGCCAAATTTAATTCAATTAATGTAACCTTTCCAGTCGATGTTTGTGTTCTATAATACTTGTAGTTGTATTAGCATATCTATGAAAAAGATGAACCTTGCCGGGAACCCACGCATGTGTATGTCCATGCAGAGGTGAGATGCCTCTTTAATATAAATAAACGAGCTTCCCGATAGGATATCTTGCCAGTACCCTTCTTGTCTACCAGAGAACGCGTCTGCCGGGGAACAGATTGAGGGACCAGCCCCCGCCAACTCCTTTTTACCAAAGGCCACCGCAATATTCGAGTCATGGATGGGAGCACCTAAGTTTCAAAAGAGAGGCGAGGTTTTCTCATGCAAAGTTATAGCTTTACAGAACACTAATGGACAGGAGGTGGAACTTATCTGCTTGGCTCGCCGGGGACTCCAGTGCCGGGGAATCTTCTAACTCCTTGTCGAAGCCAAGTTCGCGGCAGGAACCTGCAGCTTTATGTAGATGAGAATGAATGCAGGATGTGATCCTATATATATGCATATGCAAATGCTCATGAAATGCTTATGTGGTGATCTTGGAATGCTCATGCATGCATGCAATCTCGGTTGGGGGCCCCCCACAACGCATCTTTGTTTTCTCTTGCACGGGGTTATCGCCCCCGACTTTCTACAAGGGATTACATGCAGCTGAGGCAAGGCCTATACAAAAGGGTGGCTGTCGGGCAAGGCCCGACAGTCGTGCCTTACGAGTAGAACTTGCGGAGATGCTCAATATTCAATTAGTTTTGCAACTGAGTGCCATCTCCGGTCTCCAGATAGACTACGCCAGGTCTGGTGACTCGTACTACCCGGTAAGGTCCTTCCCACTTTAGTGGCAACTTGTCTGTATCCTTGGCGGACTGAACGCCCCTAAGGACAAGGTCACCTTCCTCAAAACACCGGGCATGAATCCTGCGGATATGATAGCGACGTAGGGCTTGCTGGTAGCATGCAACACGCATAGCATCCCAGAGACGGTTCTCCTCGAGTAGCACATCATCGTCAAGCCGGTGCTGATCTTGTGCTACTTCATCGTAGGCAATCACTCGAGGTGACCCATAAATGAGTTCCGGGGGGATAATTGCTTCTGCCCCATAGACCAGGGAGAAGGGAGTCTGCCCGGTAGCTCGGTTTGGTGTCATTCTGAGGGACCTGAGAACTACCGGCAGCTCATCGATCCACCTCTTGTCGTGCTTCTGCAGCATATCAAAAGTTCTCGTCTTGAGTCCTTGCAACACTTCAGTGTTCGCCCTCTCAGCTTGTCCATTGCTCTGGGGGTGTGCCACAGAGGCAAATGAGATCTTACATCCGAGGGCATGAACGTATTGCATGAAGGCGCAGCTCATGAACTGGGTGCCGTTGTTGGTGATGATCCTTGCTGGAACTCCAAAATGGCACAACAATTCTTTCAAGAACTTGATAGCTGACTGAGCAGTCACCTTTCACATGGCAGTCACTTCCGACCACTTTGTAAACTTGTTGATGGCAACGAACAAGAATTCAAAGCCCTCGATTACTCAGCGGAAGGGGCCGAGGATATCGAGCCCCCAGATCGAAAATGGCCATGACAAAGGGATTGTTTGAAGAGCTTGGGCAGGCAAGTGTGCTTTCTTGGAATGGAACTGACAGGCTTCACATGTCGTCACTAGCTCGACCGCATCTTGGAGGGCTGTGGGCCAATAGAATCCTTGCTGGAATGCTTTCCCAACTAATGCCCTTGATCCAATGTTGGAGCCGCACATTCCTCTACGAATCTCAGCCAGCAGTTCCTTTCATTCTTCCCGATAGACACACTTCAATTTCACACCGTTGGTCCTTCTTCTGTACAGAGTGTCACCGACAAACTGATACATACTGGCCCTCTGGGCTACTTTCTTAGCTTCATCTTGGTCGCTAGGAAGCTCTCCGATTTGGAGAAAGTGGACAATGTGCCTTGCCCAAGTTGGATCATGGGCTCGGCAATGAGGACTAGGGGCACCTCCTCTGCTGCGGGAGCACCAACCTCATTCGCGAGGTCCATAGGCCTGGCTGGAGGGGGTGGTCCGGAAGGCTGTGAGGAATTGTTTCTGATAGGGAATCTGCCGGGAGCAGACGACTCTACCGGGAGAGGCTTTCCGGTGTCCAACTTTCTCGTCTTCCGGGCCATTGTTGTTGGGGATACAGAGGGCTGAGTGAGATGGAGAACAAACTTTCCTGGTTCCACATGAAGCTTCTGCGCAACACACTTTGACAGATGATCAGCAATGTTGTTTTTCGCATGGGGTATGTGCTCTGTTTGTAATCCGTCAAAGTGCTCCTCCAATCTCCTCACTTCCTTGACGTATGCCTCCATCAATGGACTTTGATAATCCTTGTTGACTTGTCTCACCACAAGATGTGAATCTCCTTGAATTATCAGCTTCTTAATTCCCAATTCGGTTGCAACCCTGAGCTCGACAAGAAGCCCTTCATACTCAGCTGTATTGTTGGTTGCTTCTTCCCACGCAAAATGCATTTGGACGACGTACTTCAAGTGCTCCCTGGAGGGGGCGACAAGAAGCACGCCAGCTCCTGCACCTTGTAGGGAAAAAGCACCGTCAAAATACATAATCCATTCTTAGGGCGATTCCTTGCCGGGGATAACCGTCTCTGTCAGCTCCTCATCAGGGGTGGGCGTCCATTCTGCAATAAACTCTGCCAACGCCCTCCTCCGAATAGTAGATGTGCTCTCAAACTTCAAACCAAAGCTGGATAACTCCAAAGCCCACTCCTCTATTGTGCCGGTAGCCTCAGAGTTTCGGAGTATCCTTTGCAACGGAAAACGAGTACTAACCGTGATCTCATGGGCTTGCAAGTAGTGGCGAAGTTTCCTTGAGGCCATGATGAGACCAAAGATCAACTTCTGCACGCCAGAGTACCTCGATCTAGCCCCATGTAACAAGGAACTGACGAAGTACACTGGACGCTGCACCACTTTCTTCCTTGCCGCGTCCTTGGGGTTGCTCTCGTTGCCGTGCTCATTACTGTCCCGATCCTTATCTGACTCTTGCAATCTCTGCTCACTTTCTGCCTCATCCACTTCTCTCTGTGCTACCAAGGCCGCACTGACCACTTGGTTGGTCGCTGCCAAGTATAGCAACAATGGCTCCTGGGGTTTGGGAGCAACCAAGGTAGGCATAGAGGACAAATAAGCTTTCAACTCTTGCAAAGCTGCATCCGCTTCTGGGGTCCATTTCATAGGGCCGGTCTTCTTGAAAATCTTGAAGAATGGTAGGGCGCGCTCAGCAGACTTGGAAATGAATCTTCTTAGCATGGCAACACATCATGTCAGGCACCTCACATCCTTAACTGTCCTTGGCGCCTGGATCTACCCGATGGCCTTGATCTTGTCGGGGTTGGCTTCAATCTCGTGGTGGGATACAAAGAAACCAAGCAACTTGCCGGAGGGAACACCAAATACACACTTCTCCGGGTTGAGCTTCAAATTGATCTTGCATAGATTGGCAAATGTTTCCTCCAGATCCTGAATAAGGGTGGCCTTATCCTTAGTCTTGACCACAATATCATCCATATAAGCTTCTATGTTTCTATGCAACTGTGGCTCAAAACCAATCTGGACTGCCCTTGCGAAAGTAGACCCGGCATTCTTTAAGCTGAATGGCATGCGGACAAAGCAATACATACCACAAGGAGTGATAAATGATGTCTTCTCTTCATCTTCCTTGGACATGAAGATTTGGAGATACCAAGAGTATGCGTCCAGAAAGGAGAGCAAATCACAACCCGAAGTGGAATCACAATCTGGTCAATGCGCGACAAGGGAAATGGGTCTTTCGAGTAAGCCTTGTTGAGATATGTGAAATCTATACAAAGCCTCCACTTCCTGTTAGCCTTCCGGACTACCACTGGATTTGCCAACCACGTGGGGTGCAATACTCCTCTAACCAAACCAGCTGCCTCAAGCTTCTTGATTTCTTCTGTAATAAACTGCTACCTCTCCAAGGCCTGCTTCCGGACTTTCTGCTTGACAGGTTGGGCATGTGGGCAAACATCAAGGTGGTGGTCGATTACCTCCTTGGGAACACCGGGGATATCAGATGGTTGCCAGGCAAACACATCGATATTCGCCTGCAGGAAGGCAACGAGCGCGCTTTCCTATTTGTCATTGAGGGTGGCGCTGATAGTAAAAGTACCATCAACGCCAGCCAGCCCTGCCGGGACCTTGTTCACTTGGGGTGCAGCGACCTTGGATCTCTTGTTGTTAGAACACTCCGATACGTCGTCAACGGGTGCCGTGCACTCGGTGGGGGCACGCTTCCCGGACTCTTTGTCGAAGTCCCTACAGTATCTCTTCTTCCCTTTACTTGCCTTGGCGGGAGCGGCCGTTGCCTTTGCCGCGACCGTGTCCCGGTACATCTTGTCCACACAAATGATTGCATCCCTCTCATCTGATGGGATAGTGATGACTCCCAGTGGCCCAGGCATCTTCAAAGTATTGTAGGCATAGTGGGATGCCGCCATGAAATTAGCCAGAGCCGGGTGTCCAAGAATCGCATTGTACGATAGGGGGAGATCAACCACATCAAACACAATCTGTAGGATCGAAAGTATGTCTAGAGGGGGGTGATTAGACTACTTGACCAAATAAAAACTTAACCTTTTCCCAATTTTAGTTCTTGGCAGATTTTAGCTATTGTAGGACAAGTCAAGCAATCATCACACAATTCAAGCAAGCATGCAAAGAGTATATTGGCAGCGGAAAGTAAAGCATGCAACTTGCAAGAATGTAAAGGGAAGGGTTTGGAGAATTCAAACGCAATTGGAGACACGGATGTTTTTCCCGTGGTTCGGATAGGTGGTGCTATCCTACATCCACGTTGATGGAGACTTCAACCCACGAAGGGTAACGGTTGCGCGAGTCCACGGAGGGCTCCACCCACGAAGGGTAATGGTTGCGCGAGTCCACGGAGGGCTCTACCCACGAAGGGTCCATGAAGAAGCAACCACCCACAAAGGGTCCACGAAGAAGCAACCTTGTCTATCCCACCATGGCCATCACCCACGAAGGACTTGCCTCACTAGCGGTAGATCTTCATGAAGTAGGCGATCTCCTTGCCCTTACAAACTCCTTGGTTCAACTCCACAATCTTGTCGGAGGCTCCCAAGTGACACCTAGCCAATCTAGGAGACACCACTCTCCAAGAAGTAACAAATGGTGTGTAGGTAATGAACTCCTTGCTCTTGTGCTTCAAATGATAGTCTCCCCAACACTCA